>NC_090730.1:105403788-105416288 GCF_036898095.1 Palaemon carinicauda
AAACAAACAAACAAACTCGATGAAGCGTAATTATTAGCCTGAAAATACAGAATACCAGATTAGTGCCTATCTCTTTTCTTAGCTTATTATAAACCTTATCGTACCTGACACCTCTAAACCTTAGTAGATTAACCTTAACTCAGTCTAGGGTACCACTCATACACCAGCCTGTAGCGCCTAAAAAACGGCTGTGTTGTGCTACAGACCCGTGAGCCCATGACCCATCTAATTAATCAATCATTAGAAAGTACCAGTGATCACCCTCACCTTTTAACCTTAAAGATCCCATATAATATACCCAAAACATTATAGTCTTCTGTAAACAAACCATGATTAATAAATCTTAAATATACATTTACTTCTACTCACTACGTGCCCACTTCAACAGCACACACACCATAATTAGAACGATACAGATACTACCTTTAATAACTGCATAGCCCTCTGTCAATCAACTAATATTCAACGCTGCGAGAGAGAAAATCGGCAACAATATTATCTTTTCCTGGGATGTGTGAAAATTCTAAATTACATTCTTGCAGCATGAGACTCCACCTCATCAATCGTTGATTTTTATTCTTGTATCTGCTGATGAAGGTCAGGGGATTATGATCGGTCAAGACCTTAATAGGTGTATCTGAGGAGGAGAGATAAACCTGAAAATGATTAATAGCGAATATTAACGCAAGAGTCTCTTTCTCCACAGTTGAATACCTACGTTGGGCGGAGGACAATTTTTTTGAAAAGAATGCGACAGGATGAGACACTCCCTGCTCGTCATTCTGCAACAACACCGCTCCTACACCAACGTCACTTGCATCCGTGGCAAGAGAAAAAGGAAGGTCAAAATCAGGAGCTCTCAAGACAGGGAAATTAATTAAAACTCTTTTTAAATTATCAAAAGCCCTTTGCGTTTCATCCGTCCAGACAAATGCTACCTTCTTTCTCAAGAGATTTGTTAACGGATCGGCTATATCCGAAAAATTCCTAACAAACCTTCGGTAGTACCCACTCAAACCAAGGAATCTTCTGACATCCCTCCTACATTTAGGGACTACCATGTTTTCAATACTTTCGATATTGGCCTGCTTAGGAGCAACTTTACCATTACCAACCTCATGACCCAAATATACCACCTTCGCCTTTGCGAAATCGTTTTTCTTTAAATTAATTACCAAATTTGCCTTTTTCAACACCTCAAATAGTGCCCTAATACGTTTTAAATGGGTTTCCCAATCATCGCTATAAATAACAATATCATCAATATACACAACACATCCTTCTAAACCATGGACTAAAGTATTCATTAACCTCTGAAAGGTGGCAGCTGCGTTCTTCATACCAAACGGCATAACTTTACATCGAAACAATCCCTGTGGTGTTACAAAAGCAGACAGGGCCCTTGCCCGCTTTGAAAGAGGAACTTGCCAATAACCCTTCAACAAATCGAATTTGCTAATGTATTTGGCCTTCCCCATTCGATCAATACAATCCTCAATTCGAGGTAATGGATAACAATCAGATTTAGATAACTCATTCAACTTACGGTAATCAAAACATAACCTGAAATCCCCGTCGGATTTCTTTACCAATACAACAGGTGATGACCAAGGACTTTGACTAGGTTCAATTAGGTCATGTTTTAGCATATAATCCACTTCCTTTGCTACAACCTCATTTTTGAAGGGATTCAACCTGTAAGGAGATTGTTTCACAGGAGTGGCGCTACCTACCTCTACATCATGTTCAAGGACCGAAGTCCTACCCGGTACATCCGAAAATAATTCTTTATAATTAGATACTAAATTTTTCAAAGATCTTTGTTCTTCCTTACCTAAATGTGAAATTACTCCCGAAAATTTTTCCAAAGACTTTCTATTATCCGACCGCCATTCACATCCATTAAAACAATTATCATCAATACCCTCCCCCTCTGAAAAAGAAAAATGGTTATTGTTCTCAGAATCTACCGTATTCCCAATGGTTGCCACAGGAATGACTTTTTCCCGTTCCATATAAGCCTTCAACATATTTACATGACACAATTGAAAAGGTTTCCTTCTTTGAGGTGTCTCCACTAAATAGTTAACTTCACTTACTTTTTTCAAAATTTTCCATGGACCTGAAAAAGAAGCTTTCAATGGATTCCCTGGGAAGGGTAACAAAACCAATACTTTATCGCCTACCGCAAAGTCGCGTGCCTTGGACCTTCTATCAAAAAAAAACTTCATTCTTTTTTGGCTACATAATAAGTTTTCACCCGCAAATTTCCAAGCCTTGGTTAATTTGTCGCCTAGATTAGACACATAATCCAATAAATTAACCTCAGGGACGTCTCCCTCCCAAGACTCACGAACCACATCAAGAGGACCTCGAACACAATGGCCAAACACAAGGCTGAAAGGCGAAAAACCTAAAGACTGAATTGGGACAGAACGAAAAGCGAACAACAAATAAGGTAATTCCTTA
This sequence comes from Palaemon carinicauda, assembly GCF_036898095.1. NCBI lineage: Eukaryota > Metazoa > Arthropoda > Malacostraca > Decapoda > Palaemonidae > Palaemon > Palaemon carinicauda. The sequence continues at coordinate 105,406,258 of NC_090730.1, forward strand.
TCCCATTCAGAACCATTAATCAAACAATATTTCTTTACCATGGATTTCAGGGTCTGATGAAATCTCTCCAGAGCTCCCTGGCTTTCCGGATGATATGGAGAAGAGGTCACATGTTTTATATTTAACTCTGCCATTTTATCTCTGAAATACCAGTTAACAAAATTAGAACCACAATCCGATTGAATAATCTTAGGCATCCCAAACCTGGTAAAAAAGTAAATTAGTACATCTACAATTTTAACACTTTTTATCGTACGTAGTGGTATTGCCTCGGGATATCGAGACATCCTATCCATGATTGTCAAAATATACTCATTACCACTACGCGTCTTCGGTAATGGTCCAACCACATCAATAATGGCTTCCTTAAAAGGTTCGGAAACTACAGGAATAGGACATAGAGGCGATTTTGGAATCCGCTGATTGGGTTTACCGACCCTCTGGCACACATCACAACTATTGACAAACTTCTTTACATCTGCCTTCAACTTCGGTCAATAATAATTCCCTAACAATTTGCAAGAAGTTTTATGAATTCCAAAATGGCCGGCCAAACCACTTTCGTGCGCCAATGACATTAACTCCTTTCTGTAACCAAAAGGAACCATTATCTGTTTCACAATTTCATAATCAACATTATCCACCCCCATAGGCCTACTCAACCTATATAAAATATTATTATCTTAAATTTGGGACCAGTCATATCAGACACCTCCCCTGACTCGACAGGGAGTTCCCGAAACTCCTTTTTCTGGGCTTTGATTAGCTCTTCAGTAGTCCAATTTAACTTGTCCGTTAACATTCCAAGATCTACAGCTAGGCTATCACTACGATCTAAACTACTTAAATCTACATCAATTGTTGACTCTGCAGCGTCAACAATTCTAGCACTAGAACGAGTAACTGCTGCTACTTCACTATCAGGGTTTATCAATATCGGACAATTATTATTCTTCATAGCCACATCATTCCCTAACACAACATCAACCTCCTTAACCGGGAATTTATCAACTATGGCCAATTTCAAATTCCCTGCAAAGGAAGGGCAGATTAAATTAAAATTTTCAATAGCATACGACTTTACGGAATCAGGAAAACCAGCCAATAACACAAATTTCCCACTTTTGGGTACAAAATTACAAGGTAATGCCTCCCTTAGTATCAAAGACTGAGCTGCACCGGTATCATGCAAAATACGCACTCGTCTTTTCTCGGACGAATTGGCGAAGGAGACACTACCGAAGGACAAATATCTGTCAAAACAACCAGGTAGTCATTGATCAGCGGATGTTGTTGGGGTAGGTTCTCTCTCTCTCTCTTCCACGCCCATCACTGGCCTAACATTAGCATTTTGAGATTTTCTAAACGCATAACACATACTCTTTACGTGCCCCTTCTTATTGCAAAAGAAGCACGTCATTTCAATTTCTCTGGATTGTATATATTTGGCCTATTGCCTCGGTTAGGAGAAAAATTATTATTAGCCTTACCCTGATTATTATTACTTCCCTGATTATTTCTACTAACCACCTTAGCATTATTATTAGGATTAGCATTATTATTCCTACCCATCTTAACCCAACCAGAATTCACCTTTGTCGTTACTCCCCCTAACTCACTCTTATGAGACAAGCAATATTCGTCACTAGCGATGGCTACCTCCTGAACGGTCTCGAGTTTTAACTCTTCGAGGTGGACCTTCAGCTTATCCGGGACACACCTCTTAAACTCCTCCACCAACATTAACTCCTTCAATTTCTCAAAATCTCCCACCTCCTTGGACTTGAACCAATCGCTATCATACTGTTCCTTCGCCCTGGCAAATTCAACAAAAGTTTGTTCCCTACATTTTTCTAAGTTCCGGAAGCGTTGCCTATAAGCTTCAGGGACTAACTCATAGGCTTTCAAGACAATAGCCTTCACACTCTCATAATCTGCTGATAGATCCTCCTCCAGCGTTACATATACCCTCTGAGCTCTTCCAACCAATTTACTTTGTATAAGAGTGGTCCAATACTCTTGGGGCCACTCCAACCTTGCTGCAATCCTCTCAAATGACACAAAAAACTCTGCTACATTATTTTCTTCAAATCTAGGTACAAATTTGAAAGCCTGCGATAAATTAATAGCAGGAGTTACTAACCTATTTGGGGAATGGGCGGGGGAAAAAGAACCTGGGTTTCTCATGGCAATCTCATGCTGCCTCTCTTTTTCTCTTTCCCCTGCCTTAAACTTTTCCATTTCAAATTCCATTTGTCTCAGGACAATCTGCTTATCCAAAATTTCTATAGACACTACTTCATCCGGTTTCACCTCTTGTTCCCCACCTGTCTTTACAGTTTTAACATAATCATAAATGAGCAATAGCAATACACCCTTTATTATGGACACCATATTCCAATTCAAAATGTTCTGCTACAATTTCCAAGTCTTCCCTATTTAACTCTGCCAACCTCTCTTGCCATCCCTCTCCTCTAAGGAGTTCTAGTACGTTAACAACCAGGATTACTTATTCAAACAAAATACTAAATTTACACAAAACAACACCGAGGAGGTGAAAATACACTGCCTGAAAAATTACCCCAAGAATTAACTTTGCACAAACACTGGTGAATACTCAGGAACAAAATGTCCAGTCACGGTCGCCACTTGTGATGGCTGGCTTTGACCACCACACAAAACACTATACTTATCAAATAGTATTCACCATCATAACGTACTAAGTCCACTAAAGGTGGAATAGTATCCAAACATCAATACGAGTGCAAAGTCAACTCAAGGGGACAAAGAAAATACCACAAAAATCTCCTTAATTTTAATACATAATATTTAGACAGAAATAACACCTGAACCACAATAATACAATAATAAATGATACACACTCACTCTTAAACTCCCTGCAAAAGAAAACAATTACACAATTAATGAAAGGTCATCAACACAAACATACTAAAAGGAGAGAGGGTCCAGAAAGGAGAAGGCCAACAAAAAGTAAGAACATCCTAACAAATACAAACTAAATATCCCTAACAAATCCCTCAAACACTTCTAGGGGGCTCCTCCAAGAGGACAAACTCCCCGGCTGGAGGCTTATTCCGGGTGGCAGGAAACAAGGATCCAAGACAATGGTGTTAAGTCTTTTTTTTTTCTTAATGCTCCAATAATGAAGACCGCCCAGGATTACAGGTCGAGGTCCCGGCACACAAATATAAAGATAAAAATTTTTACCTTGGGGCAGAGAGGTCCCCTTGGCTTTTACTGAACCAAGGGCAGTACACAATATGTGGAATAAAAGTCCTTGTTGCAGAGCGAGGATATCCAAGAAAAGCTAAACAGCTTCACAACGTAACTCTGCAAAGGCGAGGAATAATATGGATCCAATCGCAAATGTCGTGCCCTACAAGGTTGGAGGCTCAGAAACACACTAAGGAACCATCCTCAAAAAAAGCCCCTCCAAAACTCCGTTCACGCAGGAGCGCAGCCACGTAACCAACACCACTTGAAAATATAAAACAGCCGTTAGTCCATTATAACCACTAACATAACCAACAGTGAAAAGACAAACAATTAAAGCAGGAAAACAATAAGTCTACAGTATATTTAACCTTATACATCTATAAAAACTTAAATAATTTAGAAATATATAGCAATAATATTACATATATATATATATATATATATATATATATATATATATATATATATATATATATATATATATATATATATATATGCACTCACACACACACACACACACACACACACACACACATATATATATATATATATATATATATATATATATATATATATATATATATATATATATATATGAATTAATATATATATATATATATATATATATATATATATATATATATATAAATATATGTATATATATATATATATATATATAAATATATATATATGTATATATATATATATATATATATATATATATATATATATATATATATATATGAATTAATATATATATATATATATATATATATATATATGTATATATAAATATATACATATATATGTATATACATATATATATATATATATATATATAAATATATATATATACATATATATATATATATATATATATATATATATATATATATATATATATATATGTATATGTATACATATACATATATATATATATATATATATATATATATATATATATATATATATATATATATATGTATATATATATATGTATATGTATACATATATATATATATACATATATATATATATATATATATATATATATATATATATATATATATATATTTATATATATATATATACATATATATATATATATATATATATATATATATATATATATATATATATATAAAAGAATATATACTACTGTATATAAGCAAAAAACATTTTATGCATAATTCCTAGTTATTTTGCACATTCATGGATATCGTAGTTAATATGCACTTAAACAAGAAAAAATCGAGTAAATATGCCTAATGATACCTAAAATCATAATAATTTTCCAAAATAGCGGTTATAAGCGTTGTTATTATGCAAAATAATTTGATCGGCTACCTTTACCTGATTGTTAGAATATACCCACCAGTTGATAAGCAACCTCTTCAACAGTCTTCGTTCTTAGAGGTCAAAGACTATAAATTAAGGTAATTGGTTTTGGCAATCATGGATTTAGCGATAGTCTCCATGTCGTTGAAGTGTCCCTGAAGAAAATGATTTAAGTCTTAGATAAAAGTTGACTGGGTCTAAAAGTGTCGAAAAGGATATATTTCCAAAATTGGGTTAGAGAGGAAAGACCAGCCATATATGATAGAACTTGACTCTCAGAGAAAAAAATATTTCCTTCAGAAAATTACACCCTTAAAAGTATAAAGTAGATATGGGAACTTATTCAAGGTTCAAACTATTTTAGTGACAAAATCTTTTAGAACTTTGTTTATGCCTATCTGGAATCAACAATTCCTATTCTTTGATAAGATCAGCTTGAGAATAAGTATAACAGAATGGGTTCCTAGAGATTGTAAAAGGTGCAGACTAAGGAAGAGAACACAATGGATTGCAGAACAAAGAATGTTTGCGGGCGTGGATTGTCACATAGCACAGAAAGACTAAAAATTGCAAGGACATGTCAGAGTTCTTTATTCTGCAGTGGACTATTAAAGGTTGATATATATATATATATATATATATATATATATATATATATATATATATATATATATATATACACATGTATATATACATGATATATATTTGTATACAAAAAACACTTATGGACTTTTAAAGACCTATAGTAAACACAAGCACGTAAAACACAACAAACTTGGACAATTGAACCCACACACATACAAATACAAATCCTAACGTATCTTCTTGAAATCTTACGAAAAGTCTACATGGAAGAATAGATGCGCTACAGTGAAAGTATAATAAAATTAAAATAGGTGGAAGCAGGTATTGAGCCTCATTAACCATAAAGCATTATTCTGTGTTACATCATGATTGGTGAGTGTAATCAGGGTGGAATAAATTGGACCATCAATCTAATGCCTCCATTCTTATCAAGTTTCTAAGCAGGCCTCCATCAATCTTGCAAATTACTTACTTTTATCTTTTCTCTGTTACCACACATATAATGATATTATTGAATTATATTATTATTGATAGTGATGATAATGATATTGTGGAGGATTAACTTTTGTTTTATAATTATTTTTTGTTTGTCAAATCGAGAGAGAGAGAGAGAGAGAGAGAGAGAGAGAGAGAGAGAGAGAGAGAGAGAGAGAGAGAGAGAGAGAGAGGTTGTTAGTGTATCGATTGTTTGTTGTGAGAAAGGCTGATGGTATAAATGAGATTGTTTGTTTGTTTTAGTTAGGTTACAACATTGGTGAATGTCTTGGGTGAATGCTTATTTCGATTTGACTGCAGCAAGAGTCAGTTCTGTTTCAATGCTGGATCATTATATATTTTTTCGACCAGCGTGGAAGTGTTTATTTATTTCAAAAGTAAGTACAATTTTATTCATCTTTGCTAAGAGTGATTTTGAATGATAGAAACTATTTATCATTTATATTTGATTATAGTGCGATAGTTTAGTTAGCTAGGAGTGTTCGTAAGTGTTTTTATTTATTGATTTATATTTTTTGCAGGCCGTAATTCCTCCTTTTAAGGTTTATTTTGGCCTGGACTGTTGTTTGCCAGCGGAATATATAAATAGATTGGGGTTGACGACCCGGAACGTATGATTTTTGGAATGAACGGCTGATAAAGAATTTTTAATCATCAAGGACCCTGCTGTGATATATTCCTCTTGGTTATGATGTAAATGACTATGACTGTTCAGTTCAGTTGACTGGAACTGAACATATTTCCGTTTGCCAAAGATTGGTGGTGGTGCCGAGAAAGACTGATCGGTTTGTGTGCGGAGACAGTATCCACGTTAATAAAGATACAATTATAAACATATTTGGATGTGGTGTATCTTAGATCTAAGTTTCGATTTTTTTTCTCCGGGTTTATGTGAATGTGGAATTTCTATTTATTTTGTATGTTAATTTTTTTGTGTTGCCTGTATGATATCTTTAGTTTTAAGTATAGTAAAAACTTTAATTGTGTTTAGTTTTAAGAATAGTGTTAAGGTTATGGTTTGTTTTTATTTTCCTTCTGTCCAAGAGTCCAGTTGATAACGTAAGGGGAAAGTTTGTGTTGTGGGACAATTTGTCTGTTAGAGTGATTCAAGGGTGTGGGGTTTGTTCTCGTGACATCCTGCCACAACATTACTATTTTTTTTCATGGCTTTTACTGTACAAGCATCCAGCTGGAAGCATCGGATATTTGTCATCTTGCTATAGCTGTAAGACAACGCTTTTGTCCTCCATAAATTGAGAACATATGAGATCCATGCTGTATTATTATTATTATTATTATTATTATTATTATTATTATTATTATTATTATCTAGGCTACAGCCATAGTTTGAAAAGCAGGATGATATAAGCTCAGGTGTTTCAGCAGGAAAACAAGCCCAGTGAGGAAAGTAAATAAGGAAATAAATAAACTATATGATAAGTAATTAAAAATGAAAATATATTTTAAGAACAGTAAAATGATGATGATCATAATGATTACTTGGCCCGGAAATTGGATACTTTTAGGAATGCTAAAATGAAAAGGTGTTTTGTATGTCCAGTCAAATAGACTGCAAATCAGAGTTGCCACAAAAGTGTGGCAGTGCCTTAGTAGATAGTGTTCGCACCCATATACTGTACATTAAAACAGATCTATTGTATGTAAACTATAAAAGAGGCTTGTGTCAGCTTGTTCAACATAAAGAAAAAAAAATGTTTGACCTCATGAAGTTCTACAAATTCAACTCCCCGATCAGGGGGATCATTCTACAACTTGGTCATAGCTGAAATCAAGCTCCTAGAATACTGTGTAGTATTGAGCCCCATGATAGGAAAAGCCTGATAATTAGAATCAATTACATACCTAATATTACACTCAGGATAGTAGTGTCGGGGAAGATTTGAATGTGAATGATTGTCAGAATCATAAAAAATCTTATGGAACGGGCATAGCGAACAAAGATTCCTGATACTAAACTGAAGATCAGGAATAAGAAATCGAAGAGATTGTAACTTCCTGCACAAGAAATTTAGTTCAGAATAAGAACCTGAAAAACAATACTCGAAACAAGGTAGAATGAAAGAACTAAAACACTTTTCCAGAAAAAATTGATTCCCGAAAATCTTACAATACTTTATCAATAAGTAAATTTTTGGGAAACTGAAGAAGACACAGACCTAATGTGCTTCTCAAAAGTAAATTTTCTGCCGAGAATCACACCTTACAAACAATATAATCAATGCTATGATTCGGATGTTGAGGAGCAACTGTCCTTAACCTACTTACAATGATACATTGAGTTTTGTTAGGATTCAACTTCATGTCCCATAATTTGCACCATGCAGTAATTCTAGCTAGATCTCTATTAAGGGATTCAGCGAACCCAGATCTATATTCATAATACAGAATTGATGCATATAGAGTACCATCATCTGCACATGCAACGAGCATGTTACCTATAGGCCAAACCACATGTCATGAGTATATAGTACAAAAAGTAATGGGTCAAGAACACTACAACGAGGAACACCAGATATCATATTCGAATGCCCACTAGGATGTTCATCAACAAGAGCTCTTTGCCATCTATTACTTGGAAATGGAATAATGATGCTAAAAATAACCCACCCACTCCCAAATGTTTAGGTTTGAAAAGAAGGGCATCATGATTAACATGGTCAAAGGCAGCACTAAGACCAAGGCCAATCATACGAACTTCCTGATTACAATTAAGGGATTTATGTACAGCATTGGGGATTGTAAGAAAGGTAACACATGCTACAAGGCCTTTACGAAAGCCAAATTGCAAACTAGGAAACAGATGATTACCTTCAGCAAACCTATTTAGACTTTTTGTAAAAAAGACTTTCAAAAACTTTTGATAATATGGGAGTTATGGAAATTAGACGGTAATCAGTTGGACTCGAGATACCATAAACACATATACATAGTGGAGTTGTGGAGGATTAATTTTTGTTTTATTTTTATTTATTTTTGTTTGCCAAATCCTGAGAGAGAGAGAGAGAGAGAGAGAGAGAGAGAGAGAGAGAGAGAGAGAGAGAGAGAGAGAGAGAGAGATTGTGTGTATCGATTGTTTGTTGTGAGAAAGACTGTTGGTATTAATGAGATTGTTTGTTTATGTTCTAGTTAGGTTACGACAGTGGTGAATGTCTTGGTTGAATGCTTATTTTGATTTTGACTGCAGCTAGAGGCTGTTGTGAATGCTGGATTATATTTTATATCATTTTTCGACCAGCGTGGAAGTGTTTATTTATTTAAAAAGTCGTGATTTCTCCTTAGAGTACATATTCCTTTGGAGAGATTTTCTTTGAATGTGATAGTGATAGTTGACGACTTGGCTATAATAAGGAACTTGGCACGACTGCTTGGATTTAGATAATTGTTGATGACCTGACCTGTAATTGATTTTGTTGGACTGCTCATTTGGATTGACCAAGCGTTGATGACCTGGCCTGTTTAACAAGATTACGTATGACGATGATGATTATGATGACAACGCTCACGACCCAAAATCAATTATTGCAGTTGTGTTGATATTTGCAGCGTCGCGGTTGCTAAAAAGTTGTGTTTTTGGGGCAATAAAAGACTGTTGGCCCTTCTGTGGACGAAGGTGTCCACTCAAAAAAAAAAAAAAAAATATATATATATATATATATATATATATATATATATATGTGTGTGTGTGTGTGTGTGTGTGTGTAGTAATAACATTTATATTTGGAGTTGAAGGGAATTTCTAGCTTTGAGTTTTGTTTTTCAAGTGGTTATTTGAATGTGTTTTCTATATATAGTAAGTTAAGATAGTAGTGCTAAGTGTGATTTCTTTTTGGTTATGGAATATGGTTGTTGATTTTTTAGTATTAAGTGATTGTTTTAGGATTATTAGATATAGTTTTTATGTTATGGTTTGCGTTTATGTCCTCTTTGTCTAAGAGTCTGGTTAATGATAAAGTAAGGTGAAAGTTTATGCAGAGGAGACATTTGTATGTTTAGTGTGATTCAAGGGTGTGGGAGTTGTTATTGCAAGATCCCGCCACAGAGTAACTTTAATAATTATTCAGCAAGTACTAAAAGTTTCTCTTCATGCTAACTTGCACAAAATAACAGAGAAATTTGTAGCTAAGAAATCTGCAGTCTCTATGAAAAAAATGCATAATACCATTTGGCTCTACACCTCCATAAGCATCAAGGTCCACCAAAGGAGCTCTAATTCCACTAGAACGAAAAACTACCAGGAATTGGGAAAAGTCAAAGATTTTACAAAATAAAAATTCAAAAAAGCTTGTGCATATGATTCATGACAACATTTTGAATATATATATGTATATATATATATATATATATATATATATATA
>NC_090730.1:105421288-105431288 GCF_036898095.1 Palaemon carinicauda
CACATAAAAAAAAAAAAAAAATACAGTGGGACGAAACCTCCTTAACATTGACCGTGATCTAGCTAAAAACATTGATTTGCTAAATATCATTGATAAATCTTCTCATACAAAAACTAGTTAAGTTCCATTATAAATTGTATTTTTATTCCATTGGGTGGCATGTCATTTTAATATTTTTATATTTATTCGTGATTATCATATGAGTGAAGAAATAAAATTAATAAATTTTGCCTTGTTTTCTATATTGATCATCAAACTGATATTCTGAATCTTAAATTTGTGAATGATAATTAATGTGTATTTTATAGTTATTTGTAATATATAAGTTTAGGTTAATATGCAAAGTGCTATGTGCTCTCAAAATGAGAATAGTTAACGAAGTCTTAATTCTTGAGCATTGCTCCAATTTCTTAAATGTTGCTTTGCATGTAACTCCCGAATGAACCTTGAATTCCTCATATTTCAAAATCACCAGCTAGTTTGACACACTTCGCTCACATGAAAGGGCCACTTCTACAACATTATCCTAGGGGGTCCAAAGGGTCTTAATCCGGCACTGTGTCCAGGGTTGAGATTCAAATAATACTGTCTTATATATATTTTTTCAGTGATATTTTTTTTTTTTTTAACAGGAATCTTAGCAATTGCAATGATAAAAGGTTTAATGCTGTTACCGGCCATCAAGCTTTTTGTTAGCATTGACTAATATTTTATTACAACAGTAACCCGAGTCACACAATATCATTCTCAAACATTTCATAAATTTCGTTAACATTTTATTTTCTATATCAAGTAATTAAAACTATCTTTGAAGCATAAGGGTGTTGATATTACATTTCTTTAGTGTTTTCTTAGTTTTGAAAATCATATATTTTGAACTTTATGAATATTAAGACATGTATTCATTGCTCGGTCTGGCCGTACGATTTTTTTAGTACTCTAATGATATACATGAAATTAATAGATGTTTTTCACATGATACAAATAATGATGCAACGTGTGAATGGTTATCTGATAAAGAAATCGTACTGGAATTCTAAGTATTTTCTCGGTTTAAAAATACAATGTCGTTATTGTAATTTTCAGTTGGAATAAGTTTTTCAGTTTTATTTTATTTTTTTTTTTTTTTCAAAAGAAATGATTTAAAGAATTATATAATTCTGTGTAATCAAAATACCTCTGTCAACACAAAATAGTATTAATTTCCGTTAGTAATGTTCAGTGAAGGCTGTGTTTTACCTCCTTTTAGTATGTGCTCAAAGATTATATCTAGAAATAGGAGTTAGAAATACTTTTAATCTTGCTAGATATATTAAACAGATGACCTTCTGAAAGAAAATTATTACGGAAATCATGTAACAATCAACGGAAAGGATTCCATTCAATTTCCGTTTAGGCTGACTCTTTTTTTTAAATATAAATTTTTCCATTGGTTTATTTGTTAATCATTATCTCCTCCTACGCCTATTTATGCAAAGGGTTAGATTTCACCAGTCATCACTATCTTGAGGTTTTAAATAAATACTTCGCCATTCATCACCTCCTATTTCACGCTTCATAGTCCTCAGCCAAGTAGGCTTGGATCTTCCAACTCATCTAGTACCTTGTTAAGTCCAGTTGAAAGTTTGGCGAACTAATCTCTCTTGGGGAGTGCGAAGAGCAGCTCAAACCGTCTCCATCTACCCCTCACCATGATATCATCCTCATATGGCACTCGGGTAATCTGTGTTATAATTTAATTTCTAATCATGTCCTGCCATTTAACTCTCAGTATTCTTCTGAGGGCATTGTTTTCCTAGGGGCTAGACGCACCGTCAAAAAGCCCCTGTCCGGAAAGAAGCTCCGGGCAATCTAAAGAAGAGGAAAGCATTGTTTTCAAATCTGAAAAATCTGTTGGGTGTTGTTTCATTGTCATACTATGACTCATGTCCATTCATCAACACCATTCTCATAAAAATGATATATAACCAGAATTTCATATGTAATTTCATTTGATTTCATCTCCATATTTTACTTAACCTAGCCATTGTCTGATTTTTTCTTTTTCAATCTTTCATTAAACTCAAATTTCAAAGATTCTCTATTTAAGATCCTTTTTTCTAAACATTTAAATGATTACACCTTATTAATCTGTTCTACCACCAATGATATTTTATCTTCCATTGCCTATTCTGTTTTCATCATCTCTGTCTTTCTTCTATTTATATTTAACCCAAACTCATTTGATATACCATGCGTTCTGGTAAGTAAGCTTTGCAAGTCCTGTGGTGCTCTGCTAATAAAGACAGCGTCATTAACATACTCTAGGTCAGCAAATTTCCTGTTACTGATCCGGTCCAATCCTTCTCCTCCGTTTCCAACGATCCTGTATATTGAAAAATCTATGAGAAGTATAAACAATGTAGGTCACAACATATTCCCTTGGAGTACTCAACTGTTTACTGTAAATTCATGCTATAGGACTCCACTAAAATTAACTTTGTACTTGCTATGCTCAAGAATTGACTTAATCAAATTTATATGATTAAGAGGAATACCATAATAACGCAGGAATCTCTACAAAATTTGCTGTTGCACAATATCACAGAATTCTTCATAGTAAAAAAATGTAATGAATAAATGTTTTCTTATTCTATTATTCATTAAATATTCTATCTAGATATATATTCATATCCTTATCTTTATACCGATTCATCTCTTGTATATCTGTTATCTATTTGGATTATATATTAATCTATACAATTTCCCTATTAATTTATTTACTTAATGGATTTACTAAATCCTCTTCTGGATTTTCTTATATAATATTTTAATTCTTTCTTGCCTGGAAAGGATGTGACTTTAACATGGACCTCCCTCTTTTTGTCAATTATAAAATCTCTGGAATCATTTCATCTCGCAAATGACCCATAACTTTCGGAGGAAAAAACACTTTATTGAGGAGGATCAATAAAATGCCCCACTCAATAATGGAAGATCGTGAAATACGAAAAAATGATGAAGAAAATTTAGCATTAATTTGAATATGATTTTACCGAGGAGGAGATGCATGCCATTCAACAGAGAGAGAGAGAGAGAGAGAGAGAGAGAGAGAGAGAGAGAGAGAGAGAGAGAGAGAGAGAGAGAGAGAGAAAGAGAGAGGCTACATACCTTTCTTGAAGAACAAACTAGGTACCTGTTAGAGAGTAAGAGCTCATCTCTTTACTTTCTTCGCCTATACAAATAAGTTTTTCGTTTTCATGGCTGTATTGTCAGAACCAACTTATGCCAAGAAATTTTACCGGAAACAGGAAAACTCTCTCTCTCTCTCTCTCTCTCTCTCTCTCTCTCTCTCTCTCTCTCTCTCTCTCTCTCTCTCTCTCTCTCTCTGTTGAATGCTTTTTTAAACATATGATTGAGGTATCATATTTGCCAAGTTTACAATAAGATTAATCTTGCAAAACAACACACCTTCGGATTAACTTCCTTTGTTCATTTTAGACACACAATTAACCATATTAAGACCGTTATTGTATCAACTTCATATGTATATATATATATATATATATATATATATATATATATATATATATATAGATTCCTACATATACATATATATATATATATATATATATATATATATATATGTATATATATATATATATATATATATATATATATATATATATATATATATACATATATATATATATATATATATATATATATATACACACACATATATATATATATATATATATATATATATTTATATATATATATATATATATATATATTCGTGTATATATACACACACACACATACACACACACATATATATATATATATATATATATATATATATATATAGATATATATATATATATAAAATGATTATGTTGTATTTGAATATATATATATATATATATATATATATATATATACAATTGTGTTGTATGTAAACACACACACACACACACACACACACACACATATATATATATATATATATATATATATATATATATATATATATTTATATATATATATATATATATATATATGTATATATATACATATATATATATGTATATATATATATATATATATATATATATGTATATATATATATAATATATATATATATATATATATATATGTGGGTGTGTGTATACATATATATATATATATATGTATATGTGTGTGTGTGTGTGTGTGTATACATATATATATATATATATATATATATATGTGTGTGTGTATATATATATATATATATATATATATATGTGTGTGTGTGTGTGTGTGTTTATATATATATATATATATATATATATATATATATATATATATATATATATATGTGTGTGTGTGTGTGTGTATAAATATATAGACATATGAATATATACATATATATATATATATATATATATATATATATATATATATATATATATATACATATATATATATATATATATATATATATATATATATATATATCTTCTGGCTATTGTATTTCAGTTGAAAAAGTGATCGAGCAAAAAATATATGACAGCGATTTTGAATATATCTCTCAATATTGTTCATCGATTCACATGCTCCTTTTTTCTTCATTTGTGATAACCAGGAAACATGAGGTACAGCATTTACTTATAATTGAGAATTTAAGGGGACAATCTTAATCCTGAAAACTATCTAGTATTTTTTTTAGAAATTGCCTACTCTTTACAAAATGATTATCGTATACGATACCGGTATCGTGTGTAAATCAGTGTGCACATGGGGTCATTCAATTACCAAAAGGGAGTGGAATCTCTTGATCGTGCAATTTCGATGCCACACTCTCATTTTAAGGTTGGGGTTATTGATTCCATACCCGATATGTATACGGTTTTCGTTCAAACTTCAAAATCCTCAGTTGTTAGCAACCCATGCCGCATTACCCTGGAATGACAACATACACTGATAAAAAATTGGCGGAATTCATTCAACTTCATGCAACATCTTCCTTGACAATGGAAAGTAAAATCCCGATACAGTTGCTACAAATTTAGAAGTAACGCCCCTTATTTAGCTCTACAAGAAAAATTGAGTTAGAAAGAGCCATTGCCTACAAGAAGCATCTTAAAAAAAAAGAATAATAAACAATTCTCCTAGTATTAACTTTATTTCCTTAAGCAGTGCACTGTGTCATAGATCATTTCTTTTTCTTTGATCCTAATCCTCTATTCTTTACCCCCCATTTCACCACCCGCAACACTTTACATCATTTAATCTCTTTCAGATATATATCTGTTTCCTTTGGCACTGTACCAACCGTGTGTCACACGATCGTACATAGTAACGACCTTTCATTTTGTGTATATATTATGGTTGTATCTTCGCTCTCCCCTCACACTAAAAAGAACTTGAAATAACATGTATGTTTTTCTCACCGTTATTTGTTAACCGGTGTGGTATCAGTTGAAAAGGATATTTCCTGTTGCATTGAGCCTGAAATAATGTGTCTGTTTTTCTCACTGTTAACTGGTAACTGGTACGGTGTCGATTGAACAAGAAATTTCCTGTTGCATTCAGTTTTTGTATATAAAGGTGAGTGTCTGTAATGAAGTTACTCAGTTGCTTTTATCCTGTCTTTGAGACACAACCTTCTCTCGGCACGTCACATTGGTGACCCGGGAAGTCGACTCACTCCTCCCGCCTTCCACCCACCCTCGCCCCTACGTCGTTGGTACTATGGCGGACTCTACGGAAGCTAGCGCTGCGGCTGCCCCATTCAAACTTTCGTCGTTCGCCAGTTGAGAGGCATTTGGATGGTTTCAGCATGCAGAAGACCAGTTTCGCATCAAGGGCGTGACTTGCTCAACCACCAAAGCAGATTATGTTCTCGCGGTGATACCCGAGGACACCTTCCCGGAAATATCCAGCTGGCTTTGTGAACAAGGAGACACCCTAATAGTGTATGACATCCTCAAAACATACCTTCTGCAGTAGTACTCGCCTCACCAGCCGCCTGTATAGCAAAGCTTTTTCAGCTCTCTCAACAACTGTTTGGGGACCAAAGGCTTCGCTCGCCCTCAGCGAAATGACCAGTATCGCTCGCCTGTAACCTGCCGCAGACGGCTCTCCTCGTGAGGAGAACTTACTTCGTGCCCTTTGGATACGCCGTTTACCCGAACATATATGCGCTGCCATACCCGATGTTGATAGTTTACCCATAAAGGACTTGATGACCAAAGCCGACGCCCTTATGGACAGCCATTTCAAGACCTCCATCGATGCCTCGCACTCCTGATGAAGAAGACGCTTATTCAACATCAACCGAAGCTGAAGTGAATGCTGTAGGACATACACGCCTACCCAGTGAACTGCCGAAGCTGCAACAATGTCACCCACCACGCACCATCCACCACTCGCTCGCGATCCAACCAACGACTTCTACAGCCACCTACTGCCTCCTATCCACCACAGTTTTGCTACTAATACTATATTCGGGGCAACCGCGAAGATATGTTCCAAGGATTGTCAGTGGCCAAAAAACATGTAAGTAGGCCATCACTCATGGCAGTGGCCTCCCGTGTTTCTAATCTTTTCTTTTAACATGATGCAGGAACGGGCGCGCAATTTTTGGTAGACACGGGGGCTTGGCGTTCTCTTCTGCCAAGGGAACTCTTCAGGACACGACGTAGTCTGTGTACGTCTTCCGACGTCTGCTTGGTTGCTGCCAACAGATCTGGGATACCCACCTACAGTTAGGAGAACCTAACATTATCGTTTAGAAATGGGTTTTTTAATTGGAAGTTTCTCGTTGCTGATGTCCCATTGCCAATCCTCGGTGCTGATTTCCTCTCTCATTTCCATTTTCTTGTCAATGTCACCCACCGACGATTGGTTAACGCAGACTCGTAATTGTCGACACCTATTGAACATGCCCTCTCCAACATCGATCTCCACATCAGCGCACCCACGGATGCCTAAGCCCACCTCCACACGTCGTACCAGCAAGTTTTCCGTCCAGAACTTCGCCAAACGCCCACGGCTCATGTCAAACATGGTGTTTATCACCATATCAAGATGACGAGACACCCAGTCTTTGCAAAATTCAGACATCTGGCACCAGAACAATTGGCAGCTGCCAAACAGACGTTCACCGGAACGGAGAAATAGGCCTTAGCCAAAAGGCCTCCAGCCCATGGTTATCACCCTTACACATCGTTGTGAAGAAAGACGACTCCCTCCGTCCATGCTGGGATTACAGGTGCCTGAACATGCAAACAGAGCCCGATGACTACCCCCTCCTAAACATCGTCAACGTTTGGTACATACACCTTCAATTACTCCTGTTTTGGCCTTCTTAATGCTGGGGCCACGTTTCAACATATCATGGATGGCATGATAGGGGACCTCCTCTTCTGTGTCTGATATGTGGACGACATACTTTTGTTCTCCTCAAAAAAGGAACACCTCCGTCACCTGTGCATTGTGCTAGATAGCCGGCAAAAAAGCGGCCTTGTAGTCCGGTACGACAAGTGTACCTTTGGCGCCAATGAAGTGTCATTCTTAGGGCACCACATCACTCATGAAGGAGTCCTTCCCCTCCCTGAGAAGGTAGCAGCCGTTCAGGATTTCCCCATGCCCTTGACATTCAAAGGTCTACAGGAATTCTTGGGCATGATCAACTATCATCACCGTTTTCTGCCAGCCATTGCCGCCAATCTTGCTCCCCTCTACGCCTCCCTCAAGGGCAAGCCAAAGGACCTGAAGTGGGGTGCCCTTCAAGAAGCAGCCTTCTGCAATGCAAAGAAGGCCCTATCAACCGCTGCGGCTCTCCCTTTTCCTATCTCACATGCCCCTCTCCTTCTCTCCACCGATGGCAGCGACGTCGCTATTGGCCTTTTTCAGCAGAAAACTGTCCAAGGAAGAATCAGGTTATTCTACCTTCGATCGCGAATTGCTGGCGGTGCACTTGGCTGTCCGTTACTTTCGCCATTTTTTAGAAGGTAGGCACTTCGTCATTTGCACAGACCACATGCCTCTGGTGCACGCCTTCACTCGACATTCTGACGCCTGGTCCGCCCTATAATGCCAACATCTCTCTGCCGTGGCTGAATACAATAACACCCTTCAATACGTCCCTGGGAAAATGAATCCCCTTGTCGATGCCCTGTCAAGAAACACGTTTGCTATTGTTGAGCTGGGAATTGATTACAACGCCTTGGCTGAAGCCCAACAACAGTATCCAGAGTATCATCCATGTAGGACATCCTGCACGTCCCTCCATTGTAAAGACTTCCCCCTCGAAGACTCCAACACCACCCTCCTCTGTGACGTCAGTACTGGTAGCCCGCGACCTTGGATTCCTGCTCCCATGCGCTGGCAGATGTTTGATTTTGTTCACAGCCTTTCACATCTTTCGTGCCATTCTATTGCAAGGCTGATGAAGACGAAGTCCATTTTGCACAGCATTTCTAAGGATGCTAAGGATTGGCTCTGCGCCTGTACTTCTTGCCAAACTTCCAAAGTACATTGACACACGGATTAAAAATTGGGCACCTTTCCTCAACCTCAGCGTTGTTTCGCACACATTCACGTCGACGTTGTAGGCTCCCTACCCACAACACAAGGACATCAATACCTGTTTAACATCATCGACCGCTCCACTCGTTGGCCTGGAGCCATTCCCATGGAAACTGCAACCTCCGCCTCATGTTTATCTGCCTTACTCTCAGGATGGATTGCATGATTTGGTATCCCTGAGCATATTACTTCTGACAGGGGTACCACTTTCACCTCTTAACTGTGGACATGATTAGCAAATCTCCTGGGCATCACCTTACATCAGACAACTGCCTACAACCCAGCTGCCAATGGAATGGTTGAACGTTTTCATCTCACCCTCAAAGCAGCTTTGATGTCCCGCTGCAAGGATTTCAGCTGGTATACTCAGCTTCCCTGGATCCTTCTGGGACTAGGGACCATTCCTAAAGACACCCTCGATGACTCGGCAGCTGAAATAGTGTATGGTGACCTGTTGGTTGTCCCTGCCAAATTTTTTTCACTCCACAACCTCCTCCGACGATCTCCAGCGCATACCTCACGTCGTGGGAAAATTTACTCCATGCCGCCAGACTCACAAGCCCCCAGCAAAGCATCACATACCAACAGACTTGCACTCTGCAATGCGCGTCTTCCTGCGCAACGACACTAGCGAGCCACCATTGACGCCCCCTTACACGGGCTCTTTCCTTATGATCTGACGCAGTACGAAAGCATTCCTACTAAACATTCGTGGCAAAGAAGTCTGGGTCACCATTGATCGTCTAAAACCTTCTTATCTCCTGCTAGATGACCCACCCATGGTTTGCCTCTTTAGATCAGGGTGCCCTATTTAACATGTAAAGTGTGTCATTTCTAGGGGGGGAGCCATGTACCAACCGTGTGTCACATGATCGTATATAGTAACAACATTTCATTTTGTGTATATATTATGCTTGTATCTTCGCTCTCCCCTCGCACTAAAAAGAACCAGAAATAACATGTGTGTTTTTCTCACTGTTAATCGTTAACCAGTGTGGTATCAGTTGAAGAGGATATTCCCTGTTGCATTGAACCTGAAATAATGTGTCTGTTTTTCTCACAGTTTACAGTTAAACGGTACGGTGTCGGTTGAACAAGAAATTTCCTGTTGGATTGAGTTTTTGTATATAAAGGCGAGTGTCTGTAATAAAGTTACTCAGTTGCTGCCATCCCATCTTTGAGTCACAAACTTCTCTTGGATCGTCACATCACCATTTGGAGCAACAAGCGAACAAAAGTACTTTAACGGATCTACTACCTCAAGTATCTCTCCATTCAACATAACATTAAATCAAGCACCACCGCCACTGTGGACCTCATAACCTTACTCTTACCCACATTTATTCACAATTTTCATATTCCTTCTAAACTCCAATAATAATTAACTTAACTTCTCTTACGCGTCTGCAACCAATATAGTATCGTCTGCAAACAGCAACTG
>NC_090730.1:105436288-105441288 GCF_036898095.1 Palaemon carinicauda
CCCACAGACTGATTTATCTACATCTTTCTTGAACTGCTAGCAACAGTGGCTACTGCCGGGGTGCTGCCTACCAGTCCGGCACAGAATGGTGCCTAGTCAACCGGCAGCACGCTTACTGTACTGACTGGCCAGTGGTGCCGGCCGGCAAGGTTCAGACAGATCCTTTTCGACGACAGTACTGTAGCTGGATGGAAGCTTGTATTTTATATTCTCCCCTTCCATTTGAACCTTCTTTCTGGAGAAGGTAGTAAAAGTAGTCTTTTACATCCCTTTTACTGTATATATATTCAGTAATAGGTAGCCTGTTCTCCATGCTATCTCTCTTTCTTTTAGCTAGCAGGCTAGATGTACTAGCATTAGCTAGTTATGCCAACGACATGCTGGCTGAACTACATTATATGTTTATACACATAGCTAGTATTTTTGCAGTATAGGATATACTGCAAATAGATAGCTTCTGTATATTTTATACTAGTAGAGTTTTCAAATATATTTGAAAATCCTACCCAAATATTTGTGGAACCTCTTACATTGAAGGAATAGTGTTTTTTCGTTAAGCTGATTGAGAAATCAGTCTTCAGTACCCCACAGTATTTAGCATGAAAGAGACAGTAAAGTATACACTTCCCTATCCCTAGGGGCTAGAAAACCTCCTTTTTCAGTTGGAATTCCTTCGAAAAGAAAATTCCTATCATTTAATACTGAGGGGAGGTACCAGCATTTGCTTGCAAGGAATACACAAGTATGTGTCTCCTACTATACCTTTATAGCTTGTTATCCTAAGCTATTCTCTTAAGATATGACCTTTGATATATTGGTTATCAGTGAGATAATCAATTGTATACTCATTTTGTTTTCCTTTCTTTACAGGAGGAATGCCAGATGTCATGTGTTTCAGTCTTCTGCAAAACTAAGGGTAAGTGTTTTTTACGGACATAATGCATGCAGGTTTCATGCCCCCTGCAATATTATTTCCGAACACCTGCAGTATTGGAACCCGCAGGCCTGCAAATTATGTCGGGCCCTATTGTCCGAAGGTTTCAAGAATCCCAGTTGGTAGAGACTAGGGATGCAGCTCGTTTCCAACTACGGAACTGGGTGAGAGGTTTTCAGATAATCTCTCTGGGACCTCACCTGCCTAATGACAAGATGCGTAGGTTACTATTTCCAACAGCGAGTAAGGAAATAGTGGTACCCCAGACAAGAGGTACATTTCCCGATGGCCAGATAACCTTCGGGAAGGAGGGCAAAAAGCGCCCACGGGAAGAAGGGGAGAATGTCGGGTTGGAATTGTCTCCGTCCCAACAGGCTCATGAGCCAACGACATCGATATCTCCGCATTCTATCCCTCTTTTAGATGGAATGAAACAGTTA
The DNA here is from genome assembly GCF_036898095.1 of Palaemon carinicauda. Lineage (NCBI taxonomy): Eukaryota > Metazoa > Arthropoda > Malacostraca > Decapoda > Palaemonidae > Palaemon > Palaemon carinicauda. The sequence continues at coordinate 105,437,663 of NC_090730.1, forward strand.
TGGGCCTAAGTCAAGAATCTAGTAGAAAATTTGTGCAAACAGAGCACAAAGCAGGAAGCGAAATGCAAGGTAGAGCTTGGTAAAGCTCCACTTGTCGCTCCTAAAGGGTTGTACAAACGACTCGCAGATAAGGACCTTCCGACATGCTCCACAACCAATCCCTGGAGGTTTGCGGAGCTAATGGCGATTTTAAACGGAAAAATTTACATTTCGGAGAAGATGGGTGCGGTTCCTTTGAACAAAACCCAGTTTTGACGCTTTCCCGAATTGTTTCATTAGACTGAGGAATGGAATCAAAGTAGGTTATGATTTTCGACAATGATAAAGTACAGGCTATCCAATCAAGCAGCATAGAAAAGGCGGGTTACTCGGTGTCGAAGGTATCCACACCGGGTAACAAGCACTCTTCCTTTCTTGCTCCTGTTTCAATTACATTCCCCTTTACGGAGAAAGCTTTCAAATATGTCACTGAGGCAGTAGAGATAGGTAAACCGTGTCCTACACTCAAGGAGTGCGAGACTCTGTCACTAGCATTTCCCAGAAAGGAGAAGAACTGGTGGGTCCCCAATCTAAAAGGAAGACAGAGAGGTCTGGAAATCCATTTCAAGCGGTTTAACAGCAATCCACAGTTATAGTGACCGAGATAACACAGACAGAGATGGTCGAAAAGATATTCCTACTGATCAGTCGAAGCACAGAAATGCTTCTGGTAGGAGGGAGATTCCTTTAGGATCGCTGGACCTTCGATCCTTGGGTCCATGGCCCAATCAAGATGGGACTAAGATGAGAGGTGGAGATATCTCTACCACCATTTCCTCAACTCCTCCGATAATCCAAAACCCTCCTGGAGGAGTTTACCTGAGAGCTCTAGAGCATACAGGTGGTAAGGAAACTTTAGTCCACCGAATTCCAGGGAAGGCCGTTGTACGTTTACGAGAAGGACTCAAGAAAATTCAGAGTCATTCAGGACTTATTGCCACTTAAAAAGTTCAAATAAAACAACGAGTTCAGGATGTTTATCTTCCTGAACATAAGGACCCCGCTGCAAAAAAGGGTGCCTATAGTCTTGCCAGACCTGAAAGTCGCCTATCGGCAACTTCCAGTCAATCACCCTTTCCCCTCCTATCTAGGATTCAAGTTACACAAAGTAACGCACATCCTAGGAAAGATACTCGTCAGACTAGACAGAATCCTAGCTGCCTTCATAAAATTGGCAGACATAGTCATACAATATTTAAGCCTAAGAAATGTTCAGGCAACAATGTTCCTGGACAAGAGGCTGGGGTGGGCAGCACCCAAGGTGTCTGGTCTATGAACATCCGAAGAAATGATCCGGTTCCCGGAACATCATGGATGAAAGATAAACTTTAAGAAGTCTCAATTCTCTCTGGCTCAAAGGTTTCAATGACTGAAAAGCCATTGAAGCCTGTTGTTCCTTGAACTCTCCTTTCCTTTGGGGAGGTAAAAGGAGATGGCAAGGTCTGTCAAGAGACCAGTTATCAGTCACATTCCCAAAACGAGAACAGGGAGGAGCCCTGATCTTTCTCCAGTTCGCAATAGAGGCAGGCCTGTGCTAAGAGCACTGCTGCAAGATGCGTTGGGAGCCTAGAAAAAACAAGCATCAAACGCCCGAAGAGGCCTAAAAAGACCGATAGCAGTCCTTCCTTATTTGCTTCCCTAACAAAGGTCAAAGCCAGAAAATCTCAAGACCATGTTGGTCCAGTCATGATTAAGGAAACTCTCTCCAAGCAGATCAGATTATCTACGGCTGATCTGGGACTCCGAAGCGATAACGAGACGCTGCAATCGACGGTGCTAAGGAACGTCTCATACAGTCTAGGTGTAGTTAGCCATCCCTTACCTAAAGGGATGGCACCTGTCAGCAGTTCGCAAACAACCGATCCGCAATGTGACAGTCGATGCTCTACTCAGGCTCAAATCGATAGAGTTAGAATGGTCCACGGACGCAGACCAATTCTCTCCCAGTTGGCAACAAGTCCCCAAACTGCAATCCGACCTCTTCATTATGAGTGCCATCAAGGAACTACCTTGATATGTAGCCCCATATGAAGATCCTCTAATTTAAATGATAGACATCATGTCTCTAAAATGGAAGGGATAAACTTAGGATTTCCAGTTCATCCCGTCCAATCACCTGCTGAGAGTCCTCAACATGCTGAGATCCCTCCAGGTGGGAGTAGCTCTCTTGGCTCAGAGGTAGCCCAAGAGCAATCTATCCTCCTTGAAGAAGGAACAGAGGCGGAGGCTGTCCTTATTTCTGAACCCAGGACAACTCCGGAAGGTTCAGAGATTAATTGCCTTCAATTTATTACAGACAACCCAAACCCTTCGTTGCATTATTTTCTTGCCCTAGCAGTTAAGAAAACATTTGGGATCTCAAAAGCCAACAGAGAATTCTTAGAAGAATACAATTGTAAGTCAACTAGAAGACAATATGAGTCATCATCGAAAAAGTGGGTTGCTTTCGTAAAAGTAAAAGGACCGAGAGAGATTTCAATGAACTTTTGCATGTCCTTCTTTATCCAACTTCATAACCAGGATCTGGTGGCCAACACGATAACTATGTGCAAGTCAGCCTTGACTAGACCTCTTCTTTATGCCTTTCAAGCAGACTTGGTGAATGAGATCTTTAATAAGATCCCGATGGCATGTGCGAGGCTTAGGCCTGCTGCACCAACGAAGTCCATCTCTTGTCCTTTGGACAAGGTCCTACATTATGCCTCATCCTTGAACAATGAAGATTGTTCGCTTAAGGATCTAACCCAAAAGGTTATTTTTTTGTTCACTATAGCCTCAGGTGCTAGAGTTATTGAAATAGTGGCCATTTCTAGGGATGAAGGCCACATTCAGTTCTCAGAAACAGGAGAACTGAATCTCTTCCCTGATCCACCCTTTCTCGCTAAGAATGAGCTACCCACTAAAAGGTGGGGTCCCTGGAGAATCTGCCCTCTGAAGGAAGATGTCTCTCTATGTCAGGTAGAGTGTCTAAAGGTCTATCTTCGTAGAACTTCAGACTTCAGGGGATGACAGCTCTTTAAAGGAAAAACCTCTGGATCAAAGTTATCCCTAAAACAACTAAGGACTAAGGTCACCTACTTTATTAGTAGAGCGGATCCTGACAGTACTCACGCAGGTCATGATCCAAGAAAGATTGCTTCATCACTTAACTTCTTTCAGTATATGGACTTTGAGCGTCTTCATTCATACACTGGATGGAAATCATCCAGAGTGTTTTAGAAACACTATGCAAAACAGGTATATGAACTGAAACACTATGTAGTGGTGGCAGGTAGTGCATTAAAACCTGCCTCCTAATTACTGTTATAAACAGTCAATGGTTTGGGACTTCAAATGTCCTCGTACATATACTGTGTGAGAATCATCCAGAATGTTCTACAAACACTATGCTAAGAAAGTCCATGATCTGAAGCAGTATGTGGTGACGTCGGGTAGAGTACTTAACCCGCCGTCTAATTCTACGATGAACAGCTAATTGACTGGGACTGTCAATTAAAGGGAGAAGGGGTCATCCCTCTTAGGGTGTGAACTCCTTTGATTAAGTGTTACCATGATGACACTAGCTCTGTTCAAAATCCCAGGTGTGG
>NC_090730.1:105446288-105448788 GCF_036898095.1 Palaemon carinicauda
AATGGAAAAATATTATTTCAAATTTGCTTAAGAAGCGGAAATAAATGTTTATATTATCATCAAATAAAACAACAATGGATAACTCTTGAGCCTGTACAATTATCCTGTGAATACTGTTCAGTTCATGGATCGGGGGACAAAAACTCGCTTAAGTTCTGGTTTTCTTTTTTCAACCTTGCCCTCACTTGTTACTGAATGCATGTTTATTATTATTATTATTATTATTATTAATATTATTATTATTATTATTATTATTATTATATCACTTGTTCGATGAAGGTAATACAGTACACTATTCTCCATTTTCTAGTTGTTCAAAAGTACTGCGATTAGATATGTTTAAACATTCATGATCGTCAATTAAGATCAAATGCTTATGATGCTCATATAAAAGAGGATATAAGCAATAATGATCTATATCAGTTAATCTATTGGAAAATGTTATGATATTTTCTGCATCCTGGTTTTTAGTAAATAGTATTTTCCTCACCAGATGCAATGATTAAGAAGATATGTTTACTTTCATGAACACGTAATAACATATAGAAGAGGATATAAGCAATAATGATCTATATCAGTTAATCTATTGGAAAAGGTTATGATATTTTCTGCATCCTAGTTTTTTAGTAAATAGTATTTTCCTCACCAGATACAATGATTCCGAAGATATGTTTAATTTCATGAACACGTAATAACATATAGAACGTGATAAACAGCTATATGTGTCCATTATATGATACTACAGACATGGTTCTCGCATTGTTGTGCCACCAGCATCAGCCCAGACTTGAAATACAATTTTTTTTTTTTTTTTTTTTGGGGGGGGGGTAAAGAATTGCCAAATATTTGTAGAGTATTGCAATGATTACCAGCTTTCTAAGCGCATAGTTCGAAAAGATAACCTCCCGTGCTTCTCAAATTCACATACAGTATATAAGCTATGATAAATGTGAGAGAGAGAGAGAGAGAGAGAGAGAGAGAGAGAGAGAGAGAGAGAGAGAGAGAGAGAGAGAGAGCATTATCTTTTTCGACACCCGATATTAGCTCTAAAGAACGAGGAACCACACAAACATGCAGATTTGTTTTAATATAATAGCTTATGTAGACATTATTAGGAATTTTATTCCTTCTTCTTTCCCGTAAGAACGATTGCAAAGTTGTTGATGTAGTGCATAATACGTACACACTCTCTCTTTTTGTGAAATGTCACGTAACACAGTTGTAAACCTCGATCCAACGTGTTGGGGGTGAAAACGTCAGCGCTAGGGAAAATGATGCACATCTTGGTGAATCTCAAGGAAGATAGATTGGTCAGTCTAATAGTGCATCTCTACCAAATATAAGCTTTCTTCCAGTTCCTGAAAGTTAAATATAACTTTTTTTTTATATCTATGGTCTTAATATTACTAGTACCATTTGTTATGAGAATTATTTTTAAAGTGTTGTCTCTATAATCGAGGTTTTGACACTTGGTCGATTTTTGTACAGTATGTGTTTAAGTGTAGTATAACATATAGCTTGAATTTCTAACGGGTACTGAAGTAATTACTCGTTCAATTTATTGTGATTTTTTTTTCTTTCTTTTTTTTTATTGTAGTGTTAGGAAGTGTGTACAGGTATAGTTGATTTTTACGTCATTCGGTTTATAATGAAGCCTAAACTTTTACGTATAATCTGTTGTTAACAATATTTAATTTTGCATTAATATGTTGATATGTTGAGTAAAACCAATTGTATAACATAGACTAGTAGTCTCGTATGTAAGCTGCCCGTGAGTGTCCTGTATTTTTTAATCGAATACAGTAATCTTGAGATTTCTCCAGATTTAATAGAGAATGCTGTTACTGCGGAAGTGTATCAATCTGTTAATAGAAACCAGTGCTCTTGACTGAAAGCAGTGCCTAAGTGTCTTTTGTATATCTTTAATTGATTAGTATACTATTTACATTTCTCCAGATTTACTAGAGGTGAGTGGAGTTCGAGATGTGAAGATTAAGATTATATAATATACAAAGTAAAACTTGCTTGAAACTAATTTATAGAATTAGGTGATATTTTGTAAAAAGTGTATATTCTCTTTAGATATGTTATAAAATTATATTTTTAAGGCATTGGTATTATTCCAATCTTTTGACTTTTCTTTTATAACTCTGTTACCACCTTCAATCTGGTCATTGTTACTCTTTAGACCATTTGAGTCGTAGTAAAGATCTCTGAGTTAGAGCATTTCAGAAAAGTAATTTCTGATATTTGAAACAACAAGAAATATTTTGCCCAATTTGGCGTGTAAACAGTTGACTCAAGTTTATAGTGTTATACAATAAATAAGTCAGGGTGGAAAGGGTGAAAGAATTAAGAGGACGCATTGAAACTAATCAAACCTAAAGGTATGAGGGAGATGAACTAAGATATTTTATAAAAAAGGAAAAAGAAGGATAGTGCGGAAAAAGAAGAGACCCGAAAGAGCTAAAATGTTAGTGTAAGAGAGAAGAAACCGAAA
>NC_090730.1:105453788-105456288 GCF_036898095.1 Palaemon carinicauda
ATAACCTATTGTTAATTTTGTGGATTTAACTTGAACATTGACAATTGGGGGCCTGACTGGGATCTACTTAATTTAAAATTAAATTCTGCCCAAATCCATTTCAACGTAACATTTTGTATTCTGATCGTGGGATATGATTATCATGTGTTAAGTATTAATGTTACAGTGCGCAAGTAATTCAGTGATGTTTCAACAGTGATACTGTAATCCTTTTAGAGTAAGATTTATTTTTTTGTGCTAACGAGGTATCTCTATTGTTCTGTCCGCGAGCCACCATCGACTTTAAGTGTCTTTAAACTTTAATTACGATTGTAATTAAGCCAATATAGTTTATAATCAGGTCTTGAGCACTGATTAACCACTTTCGTTGTATTTGGAGCATTCAGCGGAAAATCTTAAGGTAACATATTTTGCTTAGCGGCCGTCGACATTGGTAGTTCGGTAAATGCTAGTTATAACTAATTATCCTTGTTCGAAGCATTCTTTTCCAAGGTGTTAACTTCAGAATTTGCTTCCAAGTTTCCATTGTGCACATTTATTATTATTTCAAGTGTTTAACTCAGTATATGGTGTAGACTATATATCCTACATTCAGAAGTAGCAATTGTTTACAAGGTGTTACTAACAGGTAGAAGTCTCTTAACTCAAAATGCCGCTCTCTAGTGTTGATGATTTTCATAGTGACCCAGCGTCACACCTGACTTCCATTGTTGTCGCTAATAAGAATGAACTTTTGTTGTTAGCAGCTAAATTTGGGGTAGCCCTTCCTCCTAATGCAAAGAAGGATGTATCACGTAATTACATAGTACAGCATTGTATAAGTGAAGACCTAGTGGATAGTTTTGAGGGCAGCAAATTCATCATAGACGTGGGTGATAAATCGTCGGATGTAGAGTATATGAAGCTAGCTATTCAGTTAGAACAAATGAAAATGGAAACCATAAATGCTGAAGTAGAGAATAAAAAGAGAGAGTTGGAAATAGAAAATCAGGCTTTATTAGAAAGACAGCAAAAGGAATTGGAGTTTGTTAAAGCTAAATTAGTCTATGAAGCTCATGTAGCTCAGCAAGTGGAAGAGAGTAAAATTAGGTTAGCTATGGAAAATAAAGAACGAGAATTAGAACTAGAAGCTAGACGACCAATGAAATTTGATATGACTAGATGCATCAAGTTAGTTCCTAAGTTCGATGAGACTGAAGTTGACGTGTTTTTTAAGCATTTCGAAGACTTGGCTTCTTACATGAAATGGACTCTTGAACAATGGGTGTGGCTTATCAAGCCTAAGTTGGTCGGGAAGGCTGCCACTGTTGTTGGTAGTCTGGTAGGCGAATCGAGCTATGTGGTAATCAAAAAAGCTGTTTTAGATGCATATGCTGTAACTAGTGAAGGTTATCGTCAAAAGTTTCGTAATTATGTTAAGCCCCATATTAAGACTTGGACTGAATTTTCTGCAGAAAAATTGAGGTTGTTTAAGAAGTGGCTTGACTCAGAAGATGTAGATACTTATGAGGAAATAATTAATCTCATTGTAACTGAGGAATTTAAGAGACGTCTCCCCCAAAATATCATAATGTATATAGCTGATAAGGAAGAGAAGGATCTAAAAAAGGCAGCTGTTTTGGCTGATAATTATTCACTAATACATAAAGGCAGTCTGGGTAATGTAAAACAGCATAGAGCAGAACCGCTGGGTGATAAAGATGGGAGGACTGATGGGGGTTTGTTTTGCAATTATTGTAAGAAGGAAGGCCACATGATTAGCAATTGTCCAAATCCTGCATGTAAGAAGGGAAAAGTAACTGAAAACAGAGCTCCAGTTAAGATGTTCCCAGGACACAAATCAGACACTGGTAAAGAGTCTGCAATGCATTGTGTATCACAGGATAAGAATTTGTTTGAAAAATTCATTTGTAACGGTACAATATCATTGCACAGTAGTGATAAACCCATTAAAGTAAGAATGTTAAGGGATACAGGTTCAAACCAAAGCATTTTAATTAAAAGTGTTGTTCCAAATCTCACATTGCTTGTTGACAATGTCATAGTCAGGGATTTAACAGACGCTAAACTATTGCCGCTTACAGAAGTGTTCATGGTTTGTCCGTATGTAACTGGTAACATAAAAAATGGCTGTTAGAGAAGGGAATTTCCCCTTGCCAAATGTACAGGTGTTACTTGGTAACGATCTTGCTGGAGAACTGTTTTTACCCAATCTGATAATGTATGAAACTCCTGGAATAATAGAGGAAAGTGAAAATGAAAAGGAGTCAAAAGTGGAGGGTTGTGTTAATGTGATGACCCGCAGTATGGTTAACAATGATCGAGTGAAAGTAAGTGTACCTAACCTCGCAGATAAAGTAAAAATGAACAAGAAAAGCCTTGTTAAGTTACAGAGAGAAGATCCAACTTTAAAGGGTGTTTATAAGCAAGCATTGGAGAAAGGAATGGAAAAAGTACCTGGGTATTACTTTAAGGATGACTTACTTTTCAGGTTATATAG
>NC_090730.1:105463788-105481288 GCF_036898095.1 Palaemon carinicauda
ACCTATATATTATGGAAAATACATGACACAATTTAATACTACAAAGATACAAAAAGCACATATGAGATCAGCAGGAAGCACCTCATCTGGTTATTGGGTCTTCTGACTGGCCAGACAGTACTACATAGGACCCTTCTCTCTGGTTACGGTTCTTTCCCTATGCCTACACACACTGAATAGTCTGGCCTATTCTTTACAGATTATCCTCTGCCCTCTTACACCTGACAACACTGAGATTACCAAACAATTCTTCTTCACCAAAGGGGTTAACTACGGCATGGAAATTGTTCAGTGGCTACTTTCCTCTTGGTAAGGGTAGAAGAGACTCTTCAGCTATGGTAAGCAGCTTTACGTGGAGAAGGACACTCCAAAATAAAACCATTGTTCTCTAGTCTTGGGTAGTGCCGTAGCCTCTGTACCATGGTCTTCCACTATCTTGGGTTAGAGTTCTCTTGCTTGAGGGTACACTCGGGCACACTGTTCCATCTAGTTTCTCTTCCTCTTGTTTTGTTAAAGTTTTTATAGTTTATATAGGAAATATTTATTTTGATGTTACTATTCTTAAAGAATTCAATTTTTCCTCGTAACCTTTCCTCACTGGGCTATTTTCCCTGGTGGGGCCCCTGCGCTTATAGCATCCTGCTTTTCCAACTAGGGTTGTAGATTAGAATTTAATAATAATAATAATAATAATAATAACCAATACCGTACCAAGAATGAACACGATTCACACAGTGCAGAATAAAGTACCTTTAGGCATCTGTCAGGATGCTTCTTCTATATACCTGAATGTGAATTATGGTCTCCAAAATTACACTGGAAGTTCTTGCCCTCTACATTGAGTAGACTCACCTTAAAGGTGGCACATTTCCTCTGTTCTAACTTCCTTAACTAGCAAATCTGTATGCAATCTGTATGGAGAAACTTTGAGTTCCATGGAACATGCGACTGAATACACGACTGAAACAATGCCTGCCATCCAAGCTCCTAGGTTTGAGGGTACAGATGAAAGGAAGAGATGTCCTTTGGACTTTTGTTGACAGCATTGCTGAACCATTCAGCAAAGCTTGTGGGCAGGGTTGCCTTTGCCTTTGCGCCGGTGACTGAGTTGTCACGGATTGATGTACCAACTGGTACGTGGTTGGGGTTTGTGCCACCATCTGAGGCACTGCGGTCACGGGAAGTTGTTGCTGCTGCTGTCTATAAGGTTTGGCTAGTCGAGAGGATAGCCTAGGTTTCTTAGTCTTCCTTTTAGGTTGGGGACCCTCATCCAGGGAAGACTTTCTTTTAAGAGTTAGGCCCCACTTCTGGAGAAGGTTTCTATTCTGTTTGGCAGCCTTATCCACTACCTCTTTGACCACTTCGTTAGGGAAGAGGTCCTTACCCCATATGCAAGAAGAGATCAGTTTCCTCGGTTCGTGCCTCACTGCAGCCGAGGCGGACACGAATTCTCTACAAGCTCTCCTAGCTTTGATTAAACTATAGAGGTCCTCTGTTACTGTGGCCAGATGGGTTTTGGCCACTACCATAAACATATCTTGGATTTTGGGGTCACTTGCCATTGTTTACAGAGATGTTTGTAATGACATCGATGCAGCAAGTCTCTCTTTTGTCTCTTGCTCCCTGCGCAAGAGAAAATCTGACAGCTTTGGAAGGTCTTCACCGAACTGACGTCCGGCAATATCGGCGTCCAACTTCCCGACTGAGAAGGTAAGATGAACGTCCTTCCAGTCTTTCTGGTCCCTGGGTAAGGTCAGTGATAGTGGCTTACATTCCTCCAAGGAGAGACATGGTTTCCCTGCCTCAACCACCTTCAAGGCAGCCTTAAATCCCTTCTCCATAAAGGGAAAGGCTCTGGTAGGAGAAGCCACAAAAGAAGGATGCTTCTTACTCAAAGCTGGTACCTTTGAGTTTGTAAAGCCCCTCGCTTTCATTGGGCTTGTCCTTAAGGCCTGGCCTTACTATGGTCGAAAACTATGACCTCCTTCGGCTCCGTCTCTTCCTTTGAGGCTGGCTCCTTCCTAAGACGGACATAGCAGTCCAGGTAGGACTCCTTGTTGGCCAGAATTCCACTTCTTCAAAGGGAATTGAACCCAACTTCTCCGATATGACAATCTTCCCAGTTGTCATAGGCATGTGCTCGGCATACCTCCAAGGATTGGCATCCGAGCCCACGTGATGCTGCAAGTCTCTGCATCTCCAACTTCATTGCAGCTTCCTTTTCATCATTCTTCTTCTCCATCTATTGAATCATTTCAATGATGGAAGAGAGAGTCCTTCCCAGATCATCTGGGATAGCAGACGATGTTGAAGGAACAGGTTCAGGGGCCTGAACCGATGTAACTGACCCTTCGTCGATATCTTCCTCCTCAGTATCAGGAGCCTGGGTTAGCTCCTCTTCTTGGCCTTCTGTCAGAAGGTCCTTTTCAGTGTACTCAGACACCTCAGACATCCTATCATCCAGTTGGATGTCTTATAGGGCGTCGGAGACTTCAGAATCAACCAGAATCTGAACTAATGGTATCTCTGCATGAGGCTGAGGAATCACTGCATCCGCCGATGCCTTAGGAAAAAGGTAAGCCCTCATCTTCTCGCTTGGAAGATAGGGGCCAGAAGTATTTTTCTGGAAGCCCCTCACCCATATTCGAAGCTTTTCCCCTAGCTGCGTCCCTTTACTCCACCGACTTAGGGGCATCAAATGCCCCAGTAATCAGGTTAGTGCAAATAGTATATACCGGAGATCACCTTTGGAGACTGCGCATGCTGCGTGCCTCCTGCACAACTCATGTCCACATAAGTTTTTGCTGCGGACGTTGCAGAACATGCTCCCTAACTTCGGATGGTCCTCCTGTAAAGAGAAGAAATTCCATGAGTATCAAGTAAAAAACATATCACTAGATAACTAATGTTAATATATATATAGCTTAAAAAAAACTAAGCTAGAAAGGAAAGAAGGAAAGACACATACTTGTATTTCCTGCCCAGCCAATTGCTGTAACCTTCCAGATGATAACACTAAGGTTAAATCTTATTCTAGAATAAACTTCATTGTATTTCCCAGAGGAAAATGTAGGTGTAGCTCACACCATTATAAAGAATTCTAATATACTGGATAATTAATAAAGAAAGAACTCACTTTCTTCATCTGTATGGTCTCAACAAAAGGCTGTGCAAGGCAACACAAGTATGTTGGAAGAACTTAGTATTACAATATATTCTATACTATAGTTTTTTCCATGCAGTATATACTATACTGTAAAAGTACTGGCTACTGTATACAATATAATAACCTGCCATGGCCGGCCGGAACGTACCTCAATATATTTCCAAGGTATACTACCTTTAGACTACTGGGCGGCAGATCGCTGGTTCAGTTTTGTGTGCCAGCCGGAACTCTCTGCCGGCCGGAACTCTCTACCGGCCAGAACTCTCTGCCGGCCGGCAACTATAAATACTAGCACCCGGCTGCCGGCAGCTAATCGCAGCAGCCGGCAGATCTTATGGTGTGCTTTTGTTGCCGGCCAGCAATGGTAGGCTACCTATGCCGGCCGGCAGTAAAAAGAACCAGAGAACTTCCACCCGCCCGGCTGCCGGCCAATCCAGCTGACAGCCGGGCTAGGGGTATATACACTAAAAGGAAAACAGAATGGATGTAAGGATATAAGACGGCACTGCCTTACAGCCCTCCATCCAGAAAGAGTGAACATAAGGAAAGGGAGAATGTATAATTCAGGCTTCCATCTATCCATTGCCTGCCGGGCTCTACTGACAGACATGGATGTAAGACCAAGGGAGGTCTGGGGAACACTCTACAAAAGTTAGGCCTCTGCCGGCCGGCACAATGTTGCCGGCCGGCAAAGGAATGAGCCAGTTCTACATCTTAACCTACTCTCGGTACAAATGTAGAACGACGGCCAAGAGTTGTAATTGCTAGGCCATTACTAAGGATAGGGGGGAAAGGGGAAAGAGGGTCCTGCAAACTCTGCTCTAGTATGAGATTATCCCAAACGGCCAAGAAAGCTCATCCTAGCCTAGGGATTATCTATGGGAGGGAGGTCAGCAATACTTGCCACCTCCCTCAATACTAAAACTAATTTTGATGTTGTTATTCACAAGGAAATGAAGAATCTTATCCTTCAATCCGAGAACAACAACACTGGGCTAGTCTGCTAGATCACTAGAAGAAGGAATCATCTCGTACAGAAACCTTCAGATGTGGTCTAGGGAAGCTAAGCCTCCTATGTCTGCTCCTAACCTAGCAAAGGAATCTTATTCTCTATGTTAAAAAAGAAACATACCTCAGACTAATTACTCTGATGTTCTGCCCAAACCTGAAACCATATTCTCTGGTTACAGGAATAGAACAGAAACACCCTAATATAGTTATATCTGAATACTTATTCAGATAAAACCACTAGGGTTAAGCCTCAGGCTTAATTCAGAGGGAAAAGGGATTGAACTTAATCTCCAGAGGAGAAAAGAGCAACCAGAGAAGTGTGCGAAAGTATACTAAAACCCCATAGTCTACTAGCCTAGGCGCAGAGAGAATCGGTTACCTAAATCACCAAAACTCTCTTGTATACAATCTTGGAAGAAAATATCAACAATATCTTATAAGTATAAAACTGCCTATAGCTTCAACAAATTTAAAACACTCGGAAATCTGTATATCATGCATGAAAGTACTAGGGCCAAACGCCTAGGCTACGAAGCCTAGCATAGGCTAGGATCGGTTACCTCAATCGCCGAAAATGAAATACTAACGGCATCATATAAAGAGTCCTATTGCGAAGCTAAATAGCTAGAATTATTAAAGCATAAGGACCGGGAACGTCGCTCTGGCTAACTAAATGACTCATGCATAGCGAGCGACAGCATCCAGGACGCCTCCGGTAAGCAACAGGTCTTGTATACGTTAATATCTCTTTCGATTTATTTCCAAACACCAAGAGCTTACATTTATACATAATAAAGATAATACTCAACTTTCCAGAGGCAGAAGAAGCTAGAGAAAGCATCATAAGGTTGATAATATTCCAAGATCACGAGAAAACACAGGAAAAACACCTAGTTGTTGAGCTACGGAAAAAGGAATGAAGATGGCGCCGTCGGCGGCATTGTGTACACACTCGAAACGGGATAGGAGATGTACCTTATTAACGGCTCTCCTTTCACTCGCGTTGTTCATTTTCTTGACACTTTGACCCTAGAAGTGTTAATTCTATTTGGGGTGAAGATAGCTATCTGGCGTGTCAAGAATACGTCCTCTGATATTACGCGATATCCCATGTTAATTTTATTTAGGGATATTCGTTCCAGGAGTTAGAATTCTGGATACCTTAAATTAAGGTAAATTCTCTGGGAATATCACCGTAGCCAAATATACCATAGGAAGCTACCCTAAAGGAACTTCCATCAGGACGTCTTGGCCTGAGCCCAGAAAATCAAGGTATAGATAATTTCATGGGTGTTCAGGGTCTCGGTGAAGTTGCAAATAGAAATGGGGCAAGTTTCATATTTTTTTTTTCATCAAACAATATTGTTATTGGCAAGGTCTATAGATTAAGGAGGTCTTCTCAACCCCGACCAAAAAACGTATTTTGAGCAAAGCGAAAAATGTATTTTTGGGCTCAGGCCATGTCATCCTGATGGAAGTTCCTTCATTAGTATCTTACTAGGTATATTTGACTACAGTGATATATCCCAGAGAATTTACCAAAGGTATCCAGAATTCTAACTCCTGGAGCGAATATCCCTTAAAATTTCAAAAGGGATATCGCGTAATATCAGAGGACGTGTTCTTGACACATCTCATGGCTATCTACACGCCCAATAGCACTTTCGCTTCTAGGGGAAAGAGTGGCAAGAATAAGGAGAGTCGTTAAAGAGACAACACTCTCGACACTCCTACTGTAATGTAAATAGTGCGCCGAATCGCCACCAGGAGGCACCACCAAGCCATTCTTTGTAGCTTTGTAGGTGTTGCAGATACAGTACCATAGGGAAGGATTCATTATCCTTTTGTCAAAAAGAGGGTGGGTCCATCAGGACGACATGGCTACCTCACCCAAAAATAGATTTTTCGCTTCGCTCAAAATCCGTATTTTGGGCTCAGGCAATGTCGTCGTGTTGGAAGTTTACCAGAGTATTAATGTATCTGTGGATTTTCAATAGTGCCGTCCATCTCAAGATAAATCTTTCCTTTTGGTCTTCTAGACCTAGAGACACTTGATGTTACCGTTATACATTAATCAGCTGATCATGAAATATGTCAGTGCTTCTTGACCCCTACAGGGAAGAGTCTGGGCAGACTCAAGGAAAAATCCCGAGGATTGTGAGTCCAAGGAAACAATATAGTCAACAGTTTGTATATTAGTGTCATCATATACGTAAAGCATAGTCTGTACTTGGATGGTATTGATCTGTGCAGGTTAATGGTACCTCCCGGGTCTGTTGTTAAAGAGACGGATAGGTTTATATACGTGTAGGAAACCTTAAACAGTAAAATGAACAGTCTAGTACAATAAGTTCTTACCTGTTTGCTTGGAACAATAGGAATCTTAGTTCCGATATTTTTTTGAATATTAAAAGAATCAAGGATGCTCTGACTTTATACATTAACTGGAATTTTTGGGGCGAAAGAGACGCAAAGATTCGTTCTATTGTTTATTACAATAAAATTTAGAAATCATAGATGTAATCAACTACATATTACACTGAACAATTCTGCATAGAAGCATAAACAGTAAAAACAGAAAATAAAATCAGTTTTATCTGAGAAGGAAACACCAGCCACTCTCTGGGAAATATAAGAATTTCACTAAGCATTCTGTTGTTACTAGGAACACTGTGCATATAGGTATGCCTGGCACTTGTGTCAGTCTGTTATGCTTAAAGTCACCTGTGTAGAGAGAACAGTCTATAGTGTCATCACTAAACACAGTACTCAACATGATATGACTTGAAAGTTTATCATGTACACCCTTCACCAAAAGTCCCAAATAGTGCACTGTTCTTCGCAGTAATCAAGGGGCAGGTTTTATTACACTGCCCGCCGCCACCACATGAAATTTAATTTCTTGTAATTGCTTCGCGTAGTGCTTGAAGAAAACCCTGGATGACTTCCATCCAGTATAAACACGAAGGCTTTCAAACTACATCGTCTGAAAGAGATTCAGAGACGAGGCAACTTATCTCGGATCATGACCTGCGAGTGTACTGTCTGGATCCGCTCTGCGTATAAAATAGGTGATTTTCACCCTTATCTGTTTCAAGGATAACGTTGAACCGGAAGTCTCTTCCCTGAAAAGCTAACCTCCCTTAAAGTCTGAAGTTCTACAAAGATATACCTTTAGGCATTGCACTGGGCAGAGGGATGCTTCTTCTTTCAGAGGGCAGATTCTCCAGGGACACCATCTCTTAGTGGGCAGCTCGTTCTTGGCAAGAAACGTCGGGTCCGGAAAGAGGTTCAGTTCTCCGTTGTCTGTGAAATGAATGTGGCCATCATCCCTCGAGAGGGCCACTATTTCGCTAACTCTGGCGCCCGAGGCTAATGCAAATAAGAATATCACCTTTTGAGTCAAGTCTTTCAGCGAGCAATCCTCATTGTTCAGGGTTGATGCTAAGTGAAGAACCTTATCCAAAGACCATGAAATACGCTTAGGAGGAGCTGCGGGCCGAAGTTTAGCGCAGGCTTTAGGAATCTTGTTGAAGATCTCATTGGAAAAGTCTACCTGGAAAGCGTAAAGCATTGGTCTGGCTACTGCAGATTTAATTGTAGTAATCGTATTGGCTGCTAAACCTTGTTCATGAAGATGGATGAAGAAGGACAAACAGAAATCTGTAGAAATCTCCTTAGGTTTCTTTGCCTTGACAAAGGCCACCAATTTCTTCCAGGAAGACTCATATTGCCTTCTTGTTGACTTTGACTTGTATTCTTCTAAGAAGTTAATACTGTTCCTAGAAATCCCGAACCGTTTCTTGACCGCTAAGGCGAGAAAATCATGAGATGAAGGTTCTGGGTTTTCACTTATGAAGCTGAGACAGTCAATTTCTGCACTTTGCTGAGTCAGAGCTGGGTCCAGCAACGGGATCAGCTTCAGGTGTAGTTCCGTTACTAGAGGGAAGCCGACGCTGTTGGGCCACTTGTGGGCCACTATTGCTGCTATCCCCCGAAATTATCTCAGTTTGTCAAGGACTTTCAGCAGAAGGTTGGTTGGAGGGAATAGGTAGATCTTGGACCATCTGTTCCAATCTATGGACATTGTATCTATTGCTTCGCTAGAGGACCCTCGTACAGGGCTACATACGGGAGTAGCTTCTTGTTGTCGCTCGTTGCGAAGAGGTCTATTTGCAGTCCTGGGACTTTGCGTAAGATGAAGGAGAATAATCTTGCATCTAGGGACTATTCTGACTATCGGTTTGATCCTGGATAGAGCGTCCGCTGTCACATTGCGGAACCCTTGAAGGTGGACTGCTGACAAGTGCCATCTCTTCTTTTCCGCTAGGCAGAGGATGGCTAGTATCATTTGGTTTATGTGAGGCAATATCGAGCCCTGTCGGTTTAGGCATCTCATTATGACTTCGCTGTCTAGAACCAGACGGATGTGGATTGAGCAGCGGAGTTTCAGTTTCTTCAGAGAAAGAAAAACTGCCATGGCTTCAAGAAAATTGATGTGGAAGGTTTTGAAGAGGGGAGACCAGGTTCCCTGCACTTTCAGGTGATTAGAGTGACCTCCCCACCCTTCTTTCGAGGCATCCGTGTGAACGGTGACTGACGGTGGAGGTGGTTATAAGGGAACCTTGTTCCTTAGGTTCTTGGCGTCCGACCATGGCTTGAGTAGTGATCCCAGACGATTTGTTATCAGTCGTAGTCGATCTCTTCGAGCGTTTGATGCGTATTTTCTCCAAACTCCTGGTGCATCTTTTAATTGTGCTCTCAATACTGGATCTGTCACTAAGGCAAACTGGAGGGACCCCAACACACTCTCCTGTTGCCTTATTGATATCCTTGCGGACTGAAGAAGTCTTTTGAGAGATCCTGATATCTCTTTCCTCTTCTTTGATGGAATGGAAAGACAGTGTGACTGTAAATCCCAGTGGACGCCGAGCCACTGGAGATAGACGAGACTTTTCCAAGTTGATCTTGAATCCTAAGTGTTCCAGGAACCGGATCACTTCCTTGGAGACTTGCCTGCACTCTTCCTCGGATGCTGCCCACACCAGCCAGTCGTCCAGGTAGGCTACCACCTGGATTCCCTTTAGGCGTAGTTGATGAATGACTGCGTTCGCAAGCTTGGTGAATACCCTTAGAGCTATGTTCAGACTGAAGGGCATGGCTCTGAAAACGTACTTTCTTTTTTGTAGTTTGAATCCCAGGTAGGGGGAAACTTGACAGCTGATTGGAACGTGAAAGTACGCATCCGTCATGTCTATGAATACTGTATATGCCCGTTTGGGCAAAAGGGTCCTGATGTGTTGAAGCGTCAGCATTTTGAACTTGTAGTTCACTATGAACCTGTTGAGTGGTGACAAGTCCAGAATGACTCTGAGCTTTTCCGAGTCCTTCTTCGGAACACAAAATAGCCTTCCTTGAAATCTGAGAGACTTCGCCTCCCTTATAACTCTTTTGTTCAAGAGTTCCTGAACATATTCTTCCAATATGGGGGTTGAGTGTTGGAAGAATTGAGGGAAGTTTGGTAGAGTTGAGCTCCAACTCAACCCTAGTCCGCTGTTGATTAGGCTGTGGGCCAAGGGATCGAAGGTCCAACAATCCCGGAAGAGGAAAAGTCTCCCTCCTACCGGTAGCATCTCACTTTGAGTGCTGGGTGAAGGATTTACCTCCTTGGCCACGTCCACCTTTGTTGCCCCTACCTTTGAAGGGGCGTCTGGAGGATCCTCGAAAGGAACCTCGAGACTTCGGCCGAAAGGTTGTCGATCGCCTTTCAAAAACTGGGGTGAACACAGGTGACTGGGTCGCCGGCGTTTGGGGCACCAGTTGAAAGGTGGTGGGTGGTTTTGCCACCGTCTGGGACACCGTGGCCACGGGATGCTGTTGCTGTTGTTTCGGCCGAGAGGGCAGTCTTGGTCGTTTCGGTTCTGCCGGCCGACAGTAGCTCTGCCAGCCAGCAGCGGCTCTGCTGGCCGGCAGCCAAGGATCCTTCCATCAAATAGGACTCAGCCGCAGCCGGCGGCAAATGTCCAAGTTTTGGGTGGCCGGCTGCCGGCCGGCAACTCAGTAGCCGGCAGCCGGTCCCAGTATGTCTATTGTCGTTGGGTTGTCGATCAGCGATGCCCACAATAAGCGGCAGCAGAGCAACTGCCGGCCGGCAGACAATTGACATGGCCCAGTAAATAAAAAGCAGAGAAAAAGAGAGGATGGAGGAAGACAAGAGCTCAGCCTTGCGTGCCTACATCCAGAATGAGGGTTCAAGTGGAAGGGGGTATTATATTTGGGCTTCCACCCAACCATATCCCATCCATATGGGCTATGGAAGGCAGTCCAAGGAAGGATTGATGAACACTCTAAAGAATACGAGGGTACCTGCCGGCAGCCGGCTCGGCCGGCAGCAGACAGGGAACCTCAGGCCAGTTCTACAAATAACCCTTAGGGTCAAATGTGGAACGGCGGCCAGGAGGGTCTTGGCTCATCCAACACGAAAGAGACAGAGGGGAGTGGGTAGATGTCCTATAAGTAAGGTATTGCCCGAAGGCACCACCCAACTTAAGGGATTCTGGTCTCATGGAGTAACCTCAGGTAGGAGAAATCATTTCCCCAGGTTGGGTTAGTCAAGTGAGAGAGCGGCACACAGGACACAATCTCACAAGAGAACAGAATCTCGTACCAGAGACCTTAGGCAGTGAAGATGTCGTTTCTTTGGTCTAAGATCTACCAGCACAGGACTGTCTGCTAGGCCAAGGAAGGAGGGATTGTCATACAAAACCCTCCACGTATGGACTAGGGAGGTCTAGCCTCTTTTAAAAGCAGCTTAACCAGACATGGGAAATCATTTCACCAAGACAGTAAGATGCCTAACACAGACTTATTACTCTGATGTCCCATTCTAAACTCAAGACCGACTCAGTGGTTTGGAGAAAGAAAACGAAACGTCTCAGTAAAACTTTGCCAGAACTCGATTCGCAGCAAAGTAAACTGAGAATAGCCTAGGCTAATCAGAGGGAAGGGGGATTGCTCTTAAATCTCCTAGGAGAATAGTATCGACTTAAAAGGTATAGGAGGAGTCAGTCTCCCCTTAAAAGACAATACAAGAGCAATGGGGACATATAAGAAAGTATACTAAAGCCCCTAGGCTAGTAGCCTAGGAGCATTGAGAATCGTCCACCGAAACTCTCTGTATACTATCTTGCAAGAAGAAAACATAAGGCAGTAATATCATAGATGTGTAAAATATAGCCTGAGCTTCAATTAAACTTTACCAGGAAGGTTATATCATGCATGAAATGTGTAGGTGCCTAGGCTAGGAAGCCTAGCACTCGTGAGGCTCGATATAAATAGCCAAATCCACGACAAAAATGACATAATATAAGAATCCCTAGCTAAAATACTAAATAGCTAAAGTTATTAAAGCAAATAGTGCCGGGAAGGGTCGTTCTAGCTAACTAAATGTACAGAAAGAACGACCGCGTCCATGATGCCATCCGGCTGGCAACAGCTCTTGTTATGTTAATTACGATCTCAATCGAAAAGCAAAACAGGCAAGAGCTTACGTTTACACAATTCAAAGATATTACTTAACTTTCCAGAAGCTGATAAGGCTGGCGAAGACATCATAGCCACAAATAACTCCAAAATAGCGAGAGATGACATGGGATAACACCGGTCAACGAAGCCACGAGAGAAAGAATGGCTTGGTGGCGCCTCACGGTGGCGATTCGGCGCACTATTTACAGTACAGTAGAAGTGTTGAGAGCGTTGTCTCTTTGACAACTCTCCTTATTCTTGCCACTCTTTCCCCTCGAAGTGAAAGTGCTATTGGTGGTGTAAATAGCCATGAGATGTGTCAAGAATACGTCCTCTGATATTACGCGATATCCCTTTCAAAATTTTAAGGGATATTCGCTCCAGGAGTTAGAATTCTGGATACCTTTGGTAAATTCTCTGGGATATATGACTGTAGTCAAATATACCTAGGAAGCTACTAAGGAAGGAAATTCCATCACGACGACATGGCCTGAGCCCAAAAATATGACTCTTCTGTGCAGGTACAGACTGTGACGTAGGCAGGACCTATAGGTGCGGCGAAGGTCTATAGACTATTTCCACCCAAGCATACCAAAGGTCTATCACCCATTGACCGGGCAGTTGTTTACAACCAAACATGGTGTAAACTTTCACCTTGCTGATTAAAGCTGTTTTTATATATAACAAAATGCCCAGTAATTGTGCAGTTTTCGGAGGCTTCTCATATACAGTAAAAAGTAAGGATCTCACTTTTCATAAATTCCCTAATGACATCATTACAAGGAAAACATGGATTCAGTTGTGCAAACGAGCAGATCTTATTAATGGGGAAAACGCTCAGATATGTAGTAAAGACTTTGAACCTGATGCATATGAATGAAATTTGATGTATGAATTGCTGAATCAATCAGTGCCTTGATCTTTCATCAGAATAAAGAAAGAATCTGTACCGACGATGCATTTACCTACAACTGGACATTCACATGCATCACAAGGTACGAAGCCAGTATCGTGTATTGTTGGTTAAAAATTAAGATATAAATAACGCTGTAATCAACTTACATAGATTATAATTATTGTATATCCTCTTTATTATTTATCAGTTATCAGGAAATCGCGGAATCAGTTGTTTTCCTCATATATAGTTAAAAAAAATTCTTTTTTTTTTTTGTTCTTTTTTTTTTTGGTGAAAATGTACCATTCATAAATCTTAGTTCAGATTTTTAGATATTGAATAATGTCAGAAAATTCTAATTGCATTGTTCTTTATACAAGTCCATTTTTTTAATAATTCAATTTTAATTTTAATCAGATACATCCTGGATGGTAAGAGCCGAAAAAAAGAGGAAAAAAACGACTTATAGATGAATTCCTTAGTCAAGAGCACGACGAAACAGGGAAGATTTTTGTACAAAATGTCAAATCGGTGCCAACGATTTAAGATTTGCAACGTATAATTGAGCAACTGGAGAAGGAGAGAGATGATATTAAACGGAAGTGGGAAGAATATGAGGGGAAGTGGAAATGTGAAAAAGAGCAGTGGCAAGTTAAAGAAAGCGGTTTTGCTACTGAAAGGGCTAAATGGGAAAATGAAAAAGCTAAATGGTTGGATAATAAGGTCAAGTGGGAAAAAGAAAAGGAAAACTGGGAAAAAGAGAAAACAGCGATGTACGTTAAGTTTAATGAGATGTATGCATCAGCAACTGCTGTAGTAAAAGCTAATTTAAAGAGATACTTTTCCCCAAACAAGTAGCATGTCTTGTCACTGGAAGTAATATTAATACTTGGAAAGACGATGATATCAGCAAAGCCTTAACGTTACGCAGTTTGAGTCCAAAAGCTTCTAAGGTTTTAAGAGAAGAGTGGAAATTACCTTTTCCTTCTTTATCAACTTTATATCGCTGGTCAAGTAAGATAGCTGTAGAACCTGGCATTTTGGAATCGGTAATCCACTTATTAAAAATAAAATTGGAGTCAAAGCTGGAACACGACCGTCTGTGTGTAATTTCATTTGACGAGTGCAGTGTTGCACAAATTTGGAGTTACGATAAAGGCGCGGACACTTTGTATGATCCTAAATCAAAAATACAATGCGCAATGATCAGAGGACTCACGACTTCCTGGATACAAATTATTTACTATAATTTTGACACTAACATGAAAAAAGATCTTTTTGAATTGATTATTCGGGTTGAGAAAGCTGCATTTCCTGTAGTAGCCATAAATAGTGACTTAGGATCAACAAATATCAGTTTGTTGAATTCCTTAGGCATTGATATAGATAATTCTGTATTTGTTAACCCGGAAGATGATAACAGAAATACTGTTTGCCGATGCACCGCACTAAATAAAACTCATTAGGAATAATTTTCTTGATCATGGATTTGTATTGTCCGGAGACAGGTTTGCTCTTTGTGGTTCAGTCAGGGAGTTAATTATGAAAAACAGAAGTGATCTACGGACAGCACATAAACTCTCTGAAAAGCACATCAATGTTATGGGTATGCAACGCATGAATGTTAAACTAGCGGTGCAATTGCTATCCGAAACAACATATAAATGCCTTCAGTACTTCGGTAACAACGGTCTGCTTGAAGATAAGTATTGGGAAACCACAACTCAGTTTATATATGTTTTAGATACCTGGTTCGATTTATTCAATTCTCGAGTACCTCGTGATAGGAAGCCATCAAGAAATGCCTATGGGATGAATCTGGACCTACAAAATAAAACGTTGCAAGATATGATTCGAGTATCTAAGGAAATGAAAGTAATTAAAAGCAATAGGCTCTATCCTTTCCAAAAAGGCTTAATTATATCGTGCAATTCTCTAATTAAGCTGCTGAAAATGGTCAAAGCTAAATTTGATACATCTTATATTCTCACTTATAGGCTAAATCAAGATGGTTTTTTAAAACTTTTTTGGCTTCATAAGACAGATGGGTGCTTGCCATCAACACCCATCACCCGTTGCATGTAAGCACCGAGTAAGAGCCCACATTCTCGGAAAAAACAGCAAACTGTTAGGATCAAACTGCAACATTGAAAGTTGCAATAGTGATATGATGACGTTAGGCTCATTTTCCAGTTTTCCTGTTGAACAAAGCGTATCCTTTGTAGATGAAGAAACTTCCATTCAAAATGAGCTGAGTCTATCGGCAATGCTGTTTCGTTTGCCAGTGGAATTTGTTAATGATTTGCAAAATGATGAATATGTAGAATTTGACACTGAAAAAGAAGCATTAGAGAAAGCGATGGAAGATGGAGGCTTACAATACGTAGGTGGTTAAATAGCTCATAAGTTTCCAAAATATGAATTCCTTGGAACTGCAGCGACGAAGGGAGATGGCACGTGGATTGGTGCCATAAGTGCAAGAGATGGAAAACTAATGCAACCAAGCGAAGAATTTTTAGTGCATTTAAAAACGATGGAAAAAAATGTTTCTTTGTCATCATTGGGAAAAATATCTAAAACCTGGAAAAGGAGCGACAGATAAATTGACTGATTTAATTATGCAGTGTTTTAAAAGCATTGATATCCCATTACCATACGAAGTGATTAAATTTTTTGTTAGATGTCGTACATTTTTTAGAATTCGTGTTTTAAATAGGAATATTAGTTCATCAAGGAAAGTGCGGAATAAAATGAAAAAGTTCGCACCGTGATATCGAACATAACTGGAATATATATTGTGTATACTGTATATCATTATTTATTCTATGAATTTGAACTGTCTGTTGCTCGACAAATTTCAGTTATTTACATCATCAAATATTTGTTTTGTTTTCTGAGTGTAATAAAGTTATGTATTTGTAATATTACTTTTATTATCATAAAAGCTTAGAATATAAATCTTCGAAAAGATTGAAAAATACAAAGCAGAAAGCATGGTTCCTTTATTTTCTTATGGAAGTTCCACAGCTTACTCAGCCACCGTTAAGTCTGAGTGACGTCATCGATCTGACCGACCCGACTCCCACCATCCGGCTACCTGCACACAAAGGTGGCCTGAGAAGACCTCTTATATCTATAGACCTTGGTTATTGGAGTTATTTTCCCAGCACGGGTATATTCACAAATATACATTGACTTCACTATGTGGCAATTAAAAAAAAAAAATTATCACAAGGTCTTTAATAAAGAGAGAAGAAGGACTCGAAGAAATGTAAGATGGTATAGAGGTGCCGATATTGATAATGATCACTAACTTCTCATTACCACACTGAAATTAGAACTGAAAGCATCAGACAGAAATGTTGATGAAATATCAAGGTTTGATTAAACTAAGCTCTCAGAAGATGAGCACAGAGAAACCTTTGCAATTGAATGTAGGGATCGATTTGCAGTCTTAGAGAATTCAAGAAAAGAAGACCAGACAATTATTCAAGGATGGTATGATATTAATAACATATACCAGTCAACTGGTAGTGAAGTTTTGAGACATGAACTTACAAGTAAAAATCATGGTTATAAGATGATACGTTGGATAGTAGAAAAGGAAGAAAATTATAGAACTTGATTGTTAAAAGTTTTCAAGGAATTAACAACAATTACAAGTTAGAGCATTTTAAATATTCTAGTATTGATAGTGAGGTCAAAAGAAAAGCCATGAAAAACTGGGGAGAATATTTAGACAGGAAAGCAGATGAGGTTGAAAAACCTAGGAATCCAGGGAGTGGCTCTAGTGTAAGAATTAATAAGGAAATCTCTACTGGGGCGAAGAACAAGAAGCATATGACCATCAAACAGAGAGATGGATCTATTATATCAACAGAGGATGAAGAGAGGCAACGTAGGATGGAACACTTTACTGAGCTCATGGATAGGATTTATGATAGGATATATCTGGAGATAAGGAAGACCTTGATGTGCCCATCAATGAATTCAGCGTGTTTAAAATTGAGGCTATTATTAGAAAAACGCAAGAGATGGTAAGCTCATGGATATGATGAAATAACTACTGAGAGGATATTGGCGAAATATTTATTGACTCCCAGAATACTTACAAAATTATTTTGTGGAATGTGGCGTGAAGAGGCAAAATATGATGAAGGTCAACTAGGAGTTTTGATGAAAATTAAAGGAAAAAAATGGAGATGTGACTAATTTCAATAAAACTGAGGCATCAATCTCATATCAGTTATAAAGAAAATATATTGTATGCTCATTCTGAATAGACTAGAGAGAAATATGGATGAGAAGCAGAGAGATGAACAAGCAGTATTTAAAAATGGTGTAAGTTGTACAGAACTAATTTTAATTTTAAGACCTACGGTACAGTAATGTGTAGAATATAGAAATCACTTTATGATTGCATTTGTGGACTATGAACAAGTATTTGAGAGTGCACAACGGCCAATTTTGTTGACAGTCCTCAGCTATTATGGAGTTCCTCTCAAATATTTAAATTTGGTTTTGTCTGTTCATGACAATAGTAAGTGCAAAGTTAATGTTATGGGAGTCCTATTAAACAAATTTTCAGCGAACAGTGGAGTACTACAGGAGAATGTGTTTTCCCCTATGTTGCTTATCCTTCCCATGGATTTTGTTAATGGATAGAACAGTTGGAGTGTGCTGATGATGCTGTCCTTATTAGCAAAAAAGCACAGGACCTATCAGAATGCGTGAATTATTACATAAGGTTGGGCTCAAGATAAATAAAAGAATGAGAGAGAGATGATGAGAACGGAATATGCAATTGAAGATGAAATATCATTAGAAGAAGGAAGTAAATTCAAATATTTAAGAATTATGATCTCTAAATCTGGGTCTTTAAAATTATAGCTTAACGTAAGATT
>NC_090730.1:105483788-105486288 GCF_036898095.1 Palaemon carinicauda
AGGAATGTGGAATGTTTCATTAGATTTAATGCACCGGAATCTATAACTAAATGGATACTAATCATTATCTATTGGTAGATCGATGTTAAGAATTATTGTTGAACAGCTTCCGAGAAGGAGAAAATGAGGAGGGTTAAGAGGGGAGACATAGGAAAGGGTTAAGAGGGGACAGGCAGAGGCAAGAGTTTGAGAGAGAGAGAGAGAGAGAGAGAGAGAGAGAGAGAGAGAGAGAGAGAGAGAGATATCATTTTATTCCAGACTATAATAGTACCATTTTATTGTGAGTGTTTTGGCATGTTCAAAGGAGAAAACACACGTTACCTCTTCTGATTCTTTGTAGAGGCGGGAAAAGTTAAATCTCTTTATTTCTTACTAATCCCCCACGGGAATCATTGATCTACGTAGCCAGTCCGAAATTAAACATATTGATCCGAAATGTACGATATCATTGCATAATAACTCCGAAGTCATCATAAAATGTACGCAGTTGATGCAATACATCACAAGGATCAACTTCCTTCCTTAAGGAGATTGAGAGAACCATGGAACATGATCCTAATGATACACAAGAACACAGAAAGGAGTAAATTAATAGATATAAACAACTTTAAATTTATTTCTAACTTTTTTCTTATATCTTATAACCGCAAATATTTCAATTTTCAACTTATAGTAATTTTCTAATTTTCCATGAATCATAGTGATTGTGGCATCATTGCAGTATTGCACTAAACATTTGTGATATTTACAGGAACAAACTGTATATGAATTGTACATATGCGTGAATCACAGACTCCATCAAATTTGTTTGCAGGATGCAAGGTTAAAAAAAATAATTATGGTTCAAAAAAACTAATCGATTAAATTAATTTAACTCAAGTTTGTTTGATCTGAATCGATATATTGATTCATAAGATTTTTTTTTAATGATACTTATTTTCTGCTGCTGATTATTTTTTTTCGGTCTTATGAGATTGCTTTTCAGTATTTAACTTAATCAAAGTTAAATGAAACTTCAGTTCATTATTCATCACCAAAGATGGCTATATTATGGGGAAAGTTAACCTACTCAAACTGTACCCCTTTCTATATCGTACTAAAGAAAATTGCTAACTTTATATATATATATATATATATATATATATATATATATATATATATATATATATTTATATATATATATATATATATATATATATATATATATATATATATATATATATGTATATATATATATATATATATATATATATACATATATACATATATATATATATATATATATATATATATATACATACATATATATATATATATATATATATATATATATATATATATATATAATCTTTAATGTTTGGATCATTATAAGAAAAAAAAAACTTATGTTAGTTTACATACTAAAAAGTAGTTAAGCTCAGTAAACTTCATAATTTTGTTTACTGCAATTAGGAACAAAAAGACCGTCCTTTTATTTTTTTTCTGCCATCGAATATTTTTCTTGTAAGATATGGCAATGATTCACTGATGTTCAAATATCTACAAGACCAGAACAGGAGCATTAGCCTACAAGACAGACTTACTTCCAATACTTTTTTCTCTAAAACTACATCACATGTCTTACTATATATATATATATATACATATATATATATATATATATATATATATATATATATATATATATATATATATATATATATGATAAACATTTGCGCATTCAAACGTGTTTTTCATATTTCAAATAAGCCATATAAATAAATACATTAAAGTCTGGATTCTCTTAACGACCTCGGGATCAGAGCCCCAGGCGGAATCACCCAAAGAATATAATATCTTTCTTCGTGGCTGTGTGGTATGGTCACTGGCATACAGATATCCTGGACCAGGGTTCAAATCCCGGCCGGTCTGATATTATAGTCGTTGGGTGATTCCGCCTGGGGCTCTGATCCCCAGGTCGTTAAGAGAATCCAGACTTTAATGTATTAATTTATATGGTTTATTTTAAATATATATATATATATATATATATATATATATATATATATATATATATATATATATATATATGTAAATATAAGTATATATATAAATAGATAAATAAATATATATATATATATATATATATATATATATATATATATATATATATATATATATTTATATATTATATATATATATATATATATATATATATATATATATATATATATATATATATATATATGTATATATACATATATATATATATATATATATATATATGTATATATACATATATATATATATATATATATATATATATACATATATATAAATACATATATATATATATATATATATATATATATATATATATATATATATAATATGAATAAAATCAAGAGATATTTTTTCCCCGGGAATTGGTATAGCCCTGTCCTGACCCTTGTCGGGCATTGGGGCAAGTTCTTGTTGCACGTTAAGAGAGGTCAGTGATAAAAATAATATTCTGTATAAA
>NC_090730.1:105491288-105496288 GCF_036898095.1 Palaemon carinicauda
CTCAAGTCTTTCATTTTGTTTTCGGGGCTAAATGTATGTTTTGTGTTCATAACGTGTCAGCTTTAGTAATTTATACACCGATGCACATATATATATATACATATATATATATATATATATATATATATATATATATATATATATATATACATATATATGTGTGTATATATATATATATATATATATATATATATATATATATATATATATATATATATATATATATATATGTATATATTTATATATATATAAATATATATATATATATATATATATATATATATATATATATATATATATATATATATATATATACATGTATATAATATTTGCATGATAAAACACAGATGAACTAAAAACTTTAACAGGAAAATCGGATGTGTATAACACTCAGAAAGGCTATGAATTAATGGATATACCGTATGAAGAATATAATGAACACAGAAGAAATATCAATACGACTTGCCATATTGTGACGAAATTTACTACATATACTGTATTATCCACTTCAATCTCCATTACAGATGGCTGAATGATTTTTTTTTTTTATTCAGGTCCGAATAATAAAGAATTTTGGCGTTGTTCATCATGTAACATTTGAACTGATAGACACTTCTAAACTTTTCATTGTTAAACTCCAGTCGAACAAGTGATGTAGATATGTGCATTTGACTTAAGATCGATACTGTACCATATGCTTCTTCTGTTTTAATCTCACTAAAAGTAATTTTTTTTATCGCAAAAAAGACACATATAGACATATATACCAGGCTCGTTTATAATTTCTTTTGATTGTGCACTTACAGAGAGAGAGAGAGAGAGAGAGAGAGAGAGAGAGAGAGAGAGAGAGAGAGAGAGAGAGAGAGAGAGAGAGAAAATTTGCTTTTTCAAAAAACGAAAAAAAGGCTTACAAATATTTCTTAGCATTCTCATATATTTATCATTCTTTTTTTAAGCTTTTGTAGTGAATATATTGTTGCACGCTTACTCTATTAGTAAGCATTTGTCTAGATCGTATGGATCTGATATAGAGATATCGACTGTGCATCACTCTCCCTATAAGGAGAATATTCGGTTAGAACAAAGAGTAACATTGATTTTCATGTAACTGATATTTTTACAGATAAAAAACGGTTCTTTAAAACTTGTACTATGGAAAAGTGTTCTAACAAAAGAGGTAATAAAGTTAGGAGTTAAAAAGAAATTCTTGAACATTGGATAATACAATACGTTTCGAGAGGGAAGTACCCTCTTCTTCCGAAAGATAAAATGGAAGGGTTCAAAAGTAATTTCTTATTCAATTTCAAAAGAGAAAAAAAAACTTTTCAACACTTTGTATTTACAGTCGATGTAATTTCTAAGAAAAAAAAATAAAAAAAGAATAAACAAATGAAATGGCTTTCAAGGAGAGTGCAGCCCCATTCCAGTATTTGTTCTGCATAATTATTTGTACTTATAGGAAAAATTCATTGAGAACTATTACATTCATAATCATTATTTTCCGTAGGAATTCAAATGTTACCTACAGTTTCTTTCTTATGTCTCCTCTTTCCGTATGGTTATAAAACATTGTATACTGACCCGACTGTCAAGAAATAATTCTTATTTATCACTTGTTTATTTATCACTGTAAAAATTACAGTTTATTGTTTCCGTTTAAATAGCATAAAAAACTTTCTATATGTACATGTATATATATAAATATATATATATATATATATATATATATATATATATATATATATAAATATATATATATATATATATATATATATATATATATATATATATATATATATATATATATATATATATACGGTAGTAGGACAGAATGCCTAATGACATAATGCCTAAGGACAGAATACCTAAGGACAAAATGCCTAATTCCTCAACACGGACAAAATGCCTAACAGACATAATGCCTAATGGACAAAATGCCTAATATATAAAGTGCCTATTGGACTAAACACCTACCAGGCAAAAGGATCTAATTTAGCATTTTTAAATCAATTATTCGGGATAAGTAAAGATCTTACAGTTAAAACCCATACAACCACCCAAAAAGCTGTTGTTCATTTTACTTTTCTTTTTGCAGTTTGAAAGGCAGAAAAAAAAACTTACAATTCTTTTCCCTAACCAAATTTCTTTATCAACCATTTAATTTTTTGTAAGAACCCTTTCAGTGCAAAAAGGAAATTATCACTAGTAACAAAGGAGGAAAAATCTAAAATATGAAGGATATGCATACATCATGAACAGGGGAAAAGAACGACGTACATATTGGATATGTGAAAAACGAGGTTTGTGTAGTGCCAGTATAATCACCTGTAATAATTTAATTGAAAAAAAAAAAAAACTCTAACAATCATTCGCATCCATATCTATAAGTCCTCCATAATGCCAAATATATGCTAGAGTCATTGAATTTCATAGCAGTATGAAGTAATCTAAGCCGCCTTGGCCGAGATCAGTACTTTATAGAGTGCTAAGCTATCTAGTTCACTTTTTTATCCCTTTTTAGATGTTTTGTCCATTAGGCATTTTGTATGTTAGGCATTTTATCCATTAGGCATTTTGTCCGTGTTGGGAAATTAGGCATTTTGTCCTTAGGCATTCTGTCCTTAGGCATTATGTCATTAGGCGTTCTGTCTGCTCACGATATATATATATATATATATATATATATATATATATATATATATATATATATATATATATATATATACATATATATATATATATATATATATATAAATACATATATATATATATATATATATATATATATATATATATATATACCATCACAGCTTTGATGGGTCGGTCACCATCAAGCCAAGAACCTACTTAACCTTGTCGTGGTGCGATGGATTGTTCCGACTAGTATATCTGCCTGGGGAGAGAGTGGAGCTCCCTGTAACCAAATGGGGATAATAGGTAACTAGGAGGTACTAACTTATACGTCCAAATCCTGCTTTGTAGGTTGGATTGGGGCTCACACCCCCTATCTGTAAAACTACCACTCGTGACTGAAACTTTGACTGTGAATAACCAGATGGCCTTTAATGTCGATGACACTGGAACCCCATAAAGGATTATGAATTGGAAAAGACCACTAAGAATTGCCACATGGAACGTAAGAATAATCTACGAAGTGGGAGCTGCTAAAGTTTTAGAACCTGAATTGGCCAAATATAGAATTGACATTGCAGCCTTACAAGAAATCCGATGGACAGGAATAGGAAAGCTGGATCAGGAGAGGGGGGTTATACTTTACAGTGGACGAGATGATGGTGACCGCGTAGAGCGAGCTGGTATCTATCCAAGTAAGAGAGCATATGGAGCACTTATGGAATTCACCCTAATATCCAGCAGAAGAGCAAAAATTAGACTGAATGCAAAGTGGTTTAACATACCAATTCTATGCTTACATGCATACACAGAGATAACAGATGAAGTTGAAAAAGATAAATGGTATGATCCTGTACAATCTGAAAAAGGCCAAATACCACGACACGATGTATGGTTAATTTTGGGTGATGTGAATGCAAAAATTGGTAAAGAGGTAAATGCTTTCCAAGGCACTATCAGCCTCCATAGTCTTCATCAAGGAAGCAATGATAATGTGATTAGATTGGCATCATTTGCACTCCAAAACTCTATGGTCATCAGAGTTACTATATTTCCCCATAAGTAC
Organism: Palaemon carinicauda; assembly: GCF_036898095.1. NCBI lineage: Eukaryota > Metazoa > Arthropoda > Malacostraca > Decapoda > Palaemonidae > Palaemon > Palaemon carinicauda. The sequence continues at coordinate 105,494,986 of NC_090730.1, forward strand.
TCCCATAAAGGAACTTGGATATCACCTGATGGTAACACTATAAATCAAATTGACCATATAATGATTAAAAATAAATTTATATCAACTCTGTTTGATGCTAGGGCTTTCAGAGGTGCAGATTGTGACTCTGATCTTATGTTAGTGGTTGGAAAGCTCACAGTTATATAGAAAAGTAAAAGATTGACAACAATAAAAACCATCAGACCAAATATAGAAAACTAGAAGAGACAGACGTAAGAAATGCCTATGCCATAAATGTACAAAATACATTTGAACTACTGGAAATAACATCGACTGGGAGACAATAAAGTAACCTGTGACTGATGCTGCTATGGAATCTCTAGGAACATGTATCAATGCACATAGAAGGAATGATTGGTTTGATGAAGAGTGTAGAAGTGCTGCTGAAAGAAGGAAATACTGTAGGATGAAATTGATAGAAGACACGGCTAACATTGATTAGAAAGAAGATTTAAGAGTGCCTAGAAATTTACCAACAATCACAAACAGAAGAAAGAAAAGAGAGAAGGTAGGAGAAGAATTGAGAGAAATTGAAGAAAATAGAGCGCATGGAAAAACGAGAAAGCAATTTCAGGGAATTAAAAGGATGAGAAATGGACTCCAGCCAAGAATGAACTTAATCAGTAATAAAGAAAGTAGCATAATTATTGGAAAATAAGAAATACAAAAGAGGTGGATAGAATACTTAAAGGAGCTTTTCAATCTGCCACCACATCATAACCCAGTGGGTGAATTGGCGATAGAGGGAAATAATGATGTGGAGGCACGAACTCCAGAGGAAATTACAGATGCTATAGGAAAACTTAAGAATAATAAAAAAGCTGGGATTGATAATATAACTGCAGAATTAATCAAGTATGGGGGCCAGGATCTCCATAAGATAATTAGCTTAATGTATAGCATATGGGGGATTGAAGTAATGCCACCAGACTGAGAGAAGGGGTATCTGGCAGTGATACATTAAAAAGAAGATTGCACTGTATGTGGAAACTACAGAGGTATTTGCATACTCCCAGTTGGATACAAAATCTTTGCAAATATTTTACACAAACGATTACGAGTTTATTGCGAAGACATAATTGGTGACTATCAGGCAGGCTTTACACCAAATCAAGTTACAGCTGACCAAATTTTGACCATTAGGCAAGTCTAGAGTAATATTGGGAGTTCAGCAAAAATTCTTACCATCTATCCAAAGATATCATGCAAGCCCATAACAGTGTGCATCGACCATCATTATGGAACCTACTGAAGTTCTTCCACATACCAGAGAAATTGATAA
>NC_090730.1:105506288-105511288 GCF_036898095.1 Palaemon carinicauda
AAGCAAATGAGAGTAAGACACGTTAGTTCAAAGTGAATGAGATAATTTCCAACAAAGAACACATCCAATAATATGAATAACCAAAGCTATATGATGCATGCCTTTATTGATGACATTCAGCCATGTTTATAAATGAAATCTATTTTTGATCAGTCGGTCTTAATAGCCAAGCTTCTCGAAATAAAACATAGCACATTTGAATTTTTTGTACAACATGCTACTTTCAATAAACTAAGGAAGGTTGGTAAGCGGTTCCAAAAACCTCTAAAACAATATAAGTTACCCATTAACTTTAATTTATTTCAGATTTGTTTAAACAGCAATCGAATCAGTGAGATATATTATAACTTTATGAGAAATTCATATATCTATTTTCATTTTACTCTCTGTTATGCTTTTAAGGTTAAGGAAACTATATCAGTAAAAGAATTTAAAAGAATTACAAGCCTTCTGAGTCTCATGAAGACTGGTTTAAAGGCGCCTAAGGAAAACTGTTCTCTCATCTTTTCATCTTTTGTCTTGATGTTAGTGCTTGCTTTCTTTATAAATCATGTGGTAGAAGCTTAAGAGGCTTAATTTTTCAACTCAGATCGATATTCAATTATCTCTTTTTCTATCAATCGGAGAGATATCTGTATTAGGATAGGCATATTTATCGCTTAAGTGAGCATTAGGATTCCCACGTAACAGCAAAGAACTTAGGTAAAGAATAAGATACAAATACTTTCTTAAGAAAAACTGGTTGGATGAGAGAGAAGAGAGAGAGAGAGAGAGAGAGAGAGAGAGAGAGAGAGAGAGAGAGAGAGAGAGAGAGAGAGAGATAGAGATGTAACATGTTTTTCATTTACCATAGTCAATAAAATATTTGAACAATAAAAAATATCCCTAGAACACAAACCTGTGACGGGGCGAGAGAAGGTTGTGACTAATAGGCAGGATGCAAGCAACTAAGTGAGTTTATTGTAGAACACTCTCCTTTATATACAAAATCTCAGAGCAACAAGAATTTTCATGTTGAAAATTCGACACTGTTACAGAGGAGAAAAGCAGACAGGATTTTTCAGGTTCTTTTTTACTGCGAGGAGAGAGCGAAGATACAAGCACAAAATGAACTATGTTTTGGATAAAAAGGAGACGACAAATAAAACAGTGACATACGTTGAAGAATCAATCACTTGTCTCATTTTGGTAGGTAATAGGTTGGCCTGGGCACCAGCCGCCTGTTGAGATACTACCGCTAGAGAGTTATGGGGTCCTTTGACTGGCCAGACAGTACTACATAGGACCCTTCTCTCTGGTTATGGTTCTTTCCCTTTGCCTACACAGACACCGAATAGTCTGGCCTATCCTTTACAGATTCTCCTCTTTCCTCATACACCTGACAACACTGTGATTACTAGACAATTCTTCTTCACCCAAGGGGTTAACTACTGCACTGTAATTGTTCAGTGGCTACTTTCTTCTTGGTAAAGGTAAAATAGACTCTTTAGCTATGATAAGCAGCTCTTCTAGGAGAAGGATACTCCAAAATCAAACCATTGTTCTCTATTCTTGGGTAGTGCCATATCCTCTGTACCATGGTCTTACACTGCCTTGGGTTAGAGTTCTCTTGCTTGAGGGTACACTCGGGCACACTTCTCTATCTAGTTTTTCTTCCGCTTGTTTTGTTAAAGTTTTTATAGTTTAAATAGGAAATAATTATTTTAATATTGTTACTATTCCTAAAATATTTTATTTTTCCTTATTTCCTTATTTCCTTTCCTCACTGAGCTATTTTCCCTGTTGGGGCCCCTGGGTTTATAGCATCCTGCTTTTCCAACTAGGGTTGTAGCTTAGCATTTAATAATAATAATAATAATAATAATAATAATAATAATAATGATAATATACGCGACCCAGCAGAATTCTCGTCCACCCGTAATATCATCTTGCACGCAATCTATCGAGCCGAACGTAACTTCGAATATAATAGTGCGAGTAAAGAAAACGTTGCCGGGATCTGAAATATTAATCCTTTCTGACACTTTGAAAACTAATGGATTGTCCGTCACACAAGCTATTTATACAGTCGGCTCACAACAACACTGTAATATTGAAGTCTTTAATCATTTAAATACCACTTTAGTAATTCACAAAAATCAACATATCTTAGATGTAGAAGTTTATAAACATTGTATTCTTACCGTCGCTGAAATCAATTTCACTCAATCAGTTGCGGATGAATCCCTTTTGCAATCTATTAAAAATAAAATCAATAAAGGCATTCAAGGAGAGGAAAATCAGCTGAAATGTTTTGGACTTTTAACTGAATATCATGATATTTTTTCCACTACGGATGGATCCTTAGGAAAAGCAGATGTTATTGAAAATCAAATAAGGTTAAAGGACAAGCAGAAAATTATCTATGTACCCTCGTACAGACTCCCTATGAAATTCCAGAATGAGATAAATGATGAAGTAGGTAAAATGCTAGAAGACGGAGTCATTAGGAAATCGAACAGCCCTTATAATTTTCCATTAATAGTTATGCCGAAAAAAGATCGAACATGGCGTATCTGCGTAGATTTCCGTCGCTTAAATGAGGAAACGATCCCTAATCGATTCCCAGTGCCATGCACTGACGATATTTTATCCTTGTTAGGTCGGAATAAATATTTTACCAGTTAGGACTTACTTAAAGGCTTTCACCAGATATCATTAAAAGAAGATAGTATCCCATACACTGCCTTCAGCACAGCCAGGGGACATTATGAATTTTTGCGTATGCCTTTTAGTTTACGTTATGCTACCATAACATTTACTAGAATGATTAACATAGTGTTTGGAGACTTGCTAGGGGATATATGGCATGCCTATATGGACGACCTTGTAATCTTTTCTAATGCCTTAGAAGAACATTTACGTAAACTGGAACTAGTACTACAGTGACTAAGACAGCATAACTTAAGGGTAAAGATTAGTAAGTGTGAATTCTTCAAGACGGAATTGGTCTATTTAGGTTTCACGGTGTCTAGCCAAGGTCTTAAAGTAGTCCACGATAAGGTGTCGGATATACGTAACTTTGCGATACCTACTAATGTCAAGGGAATACAGCAATTTCTGGGGTGTAGTGGATATTACAGGCGTTTTATACGAAATTATTCAATAATAGCCGCTCCTCCAACTGATTTTACGAAGAAGGGCGTAGATTTCATATGGTCTGAGCAGCATCAACAGGCGTTTAATACCTTGAAAGATGAACTGTGTAGTTCTCCTATCTTAGAATTTCCTGACTTCGGTAAGGAATTTTTCATTGCAACAGACGCCTCAGACTTAGGAGTAGGTGGGGTATTGCTTCAGCAATATGACAATCAGTTTTTCCCGATAGCTTTTTATTCATGAAAACTTAGAACTTTCGAAAGTAAGTATGCAGTAATAGACATGGAAGGGCTAGCTATTGTTAATTCACCAGTGCAATTTAAGTTCATAGTATACGGTTATCCCGTCAAGGTTCTTACTAATCATAAACCACTAACCAACTTTTTTAAAGGCTTCAGCCACAGCCCCAAATGAATTCGGTGGCATTTGATCATCCAAGACTTTGGTGCGAGAGTCGGGTATTTACCAGGGAAAGCAAATATCATTGCTGATGCATTATCACACAACCCCGTGTCATCTTGTACGGAGCCATTAGCTGAATTAATAGATATATCAACATCCATGCCTATTGTTAAAACTGTATCTGAACAGGAAGATCTGGGCTGGAGCGCTGAATTATTACAGACTGAGCAAAGAAAAGATCAGAAATTAGAAAAAATCATAAATGCTTTGGAAGGAAATCATAAGGAAAAGGAATATATAAAGTATATGCAGCAAAATTATATATTCTGTGTAGATCCGTGACAAGGAAAACCCGCAATACACCACATGTGACTAACGACCAGGTAGTGGTACCAATCTCACTTATATCCACTGTCCTAAATTGGTTGCATGCAAATCCATTGCATGGACACCCGGGGTTCTCCATAATGTCAACGAAAGCCAAATCATTGTTTTATTGGCATACGATGCCTACAGATATAAAAAAACACATAGCTAATTGTCGCACTTGTCAGGAAAACAAAGGGCACACGAAAACACCTGTCAGCTTAGGGGCTTATCCCGTGCCCAATCAACCCTTTGAAAGAATACATTTAGATTTTACGAGTCAGACAGAGGAAATAAGCACCTCTTAGTAATTGTAGATGCTTTGACTCGATATACAGAACTGATAGCGCTTAAAACTAAAACTGCGATTGAATGCGCTAGGAAGTTTTACGAGTGTTACATTTGTAAACATGGAATTCCACACATGATAATCTTAGACTCGGGTGGAGAATTTATTAATCATTTCCTTAACTCATTGGGTGAATTCCTTAGCATAAAGAAAATCAATACCATGATCTATCACCCAGAGTCGAATGGGCTAGTGGAAAGAACGAATAGGAAGGTTTTAAACATATTAAGATTAACACTAGGGGATCAGAGCCCAACTGGGATATTGCAATACCTGCGGTACTAAGTACTCTGAATCACTCATATCATGTATCAATTAAAATGTCGCCGCACGAGGCATTGTATGGTACCCCAGTTAGAACGCCTTTCCATGTATTAACGCCTACAACTAATTTGTCAAATCCTTTAAAGAAATGTATAAATGCAAGAAAAAGTCGTTTTGGTATCCTTCAAAAGAATTTAGAAGAATCACAAATCATAATGAAAAGGAATCATGATAAAATAGCGAAGCCAACTAAAACATATACCCTGGGTGATAATGTATACATACAGGTATATGTACGTACAGGACTCAATTAAAAACTAACACCTAAGTTTGAGGGTCCATTTAACATTTTGGAAACATTAACGGCCCATAGATTTAGAGTTCAAAACGTATCCCAACCCACTGATGAGAGAATTGTACCATTGGCTCAAATAAGAAATTAAAATAAGAGAGAAGGAAGTGAGGGAATTTTTTTTTATCT
>NC_090730.1:105529071-105531571 GCF_036898095.1 Palaemon carinicauda
AGTGACAGAATTTGGAAGGGTGTGTGAGAGAAGGAAGTTGAGAGTTAATGTGGGAAAGAGTAAGGTTATGAGATATACGAGAAGGGAAGGTGGTGCAAGGTTGAATGTCATGTTGAATGGAGAGTTACTTGAGGAGGTGGATCAGTTTAAGTACTTGGGGTCTGTTGTTGCAGCAAATGGTGGAGTGGAAGCAGATGTACGTCAGAGAGTGAATGAAGGTTGCAAAGTGTTGGGGGCAGTTAAGGGAGTAGTAAAAAATAGAGGGTTGGGCATGAATGTAAAGAGAGTTCTATATGAGAAAGTGATTGTACCAACTGTGATGTATGGATCGGAGTTGTGGGGAATGAAAGTGATGGAGAGACAGAAATTGAATATGTTTGAGATGAAGTGTCTAAGGAGTATGGCTGGTGTATCTCGAGTAGATAGGGTTAGGAATGTAGTGGTGAGGGAGAGAACGGGTGTAAGAAATGAGTTAGCGGCTAGAGTGGATATGAATGTGTTGAGGTAGTATGGCCATGTTGAGAGAATGGAAAATGGTTGTCTGCTAAAGAAGGTGATGAATGCAAGAGTTGATGGGAGAAGTAAAAGAAGAAGGCCAAGGTTTGGGTGGATGGATGGTGTGAAGAAAGCTCTGGGTGATAGGAGGATAGACGTGAGAGAGGCAAAAGAGCGTGCTAGAAATAGGAATGAATGGCGAGCGATTATGACGCAGTTCCGGTAGGCCCTGCTGCTTCCTCCGGTGCCTTAGATGACCGCGGAGGTAGCACCAGTAGGGGATTCAGCATTATGAAGCTTCATCTGTGGTGGATAATGTGGGAGGTTGGGCTATGGCACCCTAGCAGTACCAGCTGAACTCGGTTGAGTCCCTGGTTAGGCTAAAGGAACGTAGAGTAGAGGTCCCCTTTTTGTTTTGTTTCTTTGTTGATGTCGGCTACCCCCCAAAATTGGGGGAAGTGCCTTTGGTATATGTATGTATATATATATATATATATATATATATATATATATATATATATATATATATATATATATATATATATATATATTCATATATATATAAATATATATATATATATATAGATATATATATATATATATATATATATATATATATATATATATAAGCGTATATATAAATATATATATATATACATATATATATAAATATATATATATATATATATATATATATATATATATATATATATATATATACATATATATATATATATATATATATATATATATATATGTATGTATATAAATACATATATATATAAGTGTGTACATAAATATATATAAATATATATATATATATATATATATATATATATATATATATATATATATATATATATATATATATATGTATACATAAATACATACATTCAAAAACACACACACATATATATATATATATATATATATATATATATATATATATATATATATATGTGTGTGTATACACACACACACATATATATACATATATATATATATATATATATATATATATATATATATATATATATATATATATATATATGAAAATATAAATATATATATATATATATATATATATATATATATAAATATATATATATATATATATATATATATATATATATATATATACATATATATATATATATATATATATATATATATATATATATATATGTATATATATATATATATATTTATTTATTTATTTATCGTGGTTCATCACTATATTTAGTAAATGTACCATAATAGCGACAATTTCAATCACACAGGAGAGTCATGTCATTCCCTTTATCCATAATCCCTCATCAAATTTCTTTATGTCAAGTCCATTTTTTTCCAATAAATATACCCAAATATTTCTACGCTTACCCCATAATAAATTTGAGTTAAACACTGAATTCCGCAATTCCCATGTTGTTGATCATAACATTAGCTACATCAAGCAATTTCATCCTTCAATTATCCTAAACTGACCTATTCTTGTTTCATGTTCCGAGTTTTGTTAATAAGCCTGTAGGGATTAGCCATTGTTGTAGTCTGTTACTTACAGTTCTTACAATATGTTCAAGTAAGTATTTAGAAGAAGAAAAAAAAAATTTGTCAAACGTAAAACATATAACCAGTATATATCACACAGGAAACTTTCTACAAGTTGGATAGAATACACTAAAAGCATTCCTCAATCCTTTTCCTACCTAATATTTGCTCAAATTAGTTAAGTTTCTTTTAGATGTGAACAAGTCCACGTAATTAGGATAATAATGGTGTATGTATAAAATGATTCAATACCTCTACATGGGTTATCAACACGGGCGCAAATAATGAGTAATCATTACATCACTCTGTGTTCACTAATAACATTTTATTAATGACTGAACAGCCCTTATGTTTAAAACACCAATCCTCTTTTATGTCAAGGTTCCTAGTTATTAGTACTTTCTTCTTTTCAAGTTAATTTCAGTTAATGTGAGAATAATTTCGCAGAACACATGTA
>NC_090730.1:105536571-105546571 GCF_036898095.1 Palaemon carinicauda
TATATATATTTATATTTATATATATATACATACATACATATATATATATATATATATATATATATATATATATATATATGCATATATATATATATATATATATATATATATATATATATATATATGTATATATATATGCATATATATATACATATATATATATATATATATATATATATATATATATATATATATATCTACACACACACACACACACATATATATATATATATATATATATATATATATATATATATATATACATATATATATATGTATATATATATATATATATATATATATATATATATATATATATGTATATATATATACATACATACAGTATATATATCTAAACACACACACACACACACATATATATATATATATATATATATATATATATATATATATACATATATATATATATATATATACATATATATATATATATATATATATATATATATATATATATATATATATATATATATATATATATACATATGACCAGTGCAGACTGATAATGAGACGTCGGCATATCGGTTTTCTTCTTTTATTATAAAAGATTTGTTCGCATGTACACATCGCGCAATCTATCCTCTCAGGTGAGGAACTTATCAACCCGAGTGCAGACTCATAGGTTTTTGTGGAATACTCATGAATATTGAGTTCATTTACCTTGATATACAAGACATCTACATAAACGAATTAGGACATTCCTCACCCCCCCCCCCCAGCTCCTCACTCCGGGAGGAGGTGCGCACTCTTCCTCACTTGTTAATGATTTATGGAGGACACTCCAACCCAGAATAGGCATGGCATGTACTAAAAAGAAATGTAACATAATATATATATATATATATATATATATATATATATATATATATATATATATATATATATATATATATATAGAAATCATCCCCCCCAGAAAAAAACACATCTTCCACAAAAAAAAAAAAATGAAATATTGCAGGTAAAAATGTACACAAAACAATATAAATAATTCCACTCATTTCTTCTTGAGACCTCTGCAACTAAAGCAGAGAATACCCAAAGTGAAAAAAAAAATAAAAAACATAACAAGTCTATATAACCTCATCAATAACCTTTTTCTGGTTGCGGTAACACGGGCTTCTTGGGCAGGATAGGGGTAGGAATAGATATTCCTTCATCCCTCAATTTTACTTGTCTGGGTTTACGGCACAATTTCGCAACACATCTCACTACCACTGTTTCACCATTTATTTAAATCACTACAACACTTACACTTGCATCTTTCAACCGGTGGTCACTTGCCGTTTTCCCAAGAAAATCATTTATCTTCCCGCCCTTCTCTTATAACATTAAGTATAAGGTATTCACATCTACACATTCTCTAACACTGTCTTTCTTCAAGGATGAACTTTAATCCCGCAGCCACTTGCCATTCGGGAACCGCCCCGGCTCCAGCAACCATGAATCATATAAATACATGAATAATACAGCATCCGCCTGACGGATCTCACTTAATCTATTTAACCCCTGATCGTTTTTAGGTTCACCCAACAATGTTATACGCATTTCCACACTCAGCAAAATTACCACAACATTTTACTTATAAATTTAGTCATCAACACAAGACATTGTTATCATCACGTTTATTTAAAACACGTCGAAAGAAGAAATGAAGTCTGTTCAAACAACAACAGCAGCAAGAAGAAAAAATAAATTACTCATCAAATCGAGGGATGTCACGTATGCTGGGGTAAGGAGGAACACTTTTGAAAACTACCTCTTCAGGTACCACATGTATGTATGCCTGATGATGTTCAGACACAGCGCCATTAACAATGCTTTGAATAACAACTGTGTTAGATTTAACCATCTTTACTCGGTAAGGACCCAAATACGCTGGCTCTAGTTTATGTTTCCTAGGTTGTAATCGTTTCAAATACACACGATCACCCACACATACTTTTACCGGTGCGGTTTTGAACCGACCATCATACTTTGAGCTGTGATTTTCATTAGCACTTTTCAAAAACCTTTCAGTGGTGTTCAATACTCTCCTCAGTAGATTTAATAAATATACACATTATTTCTCAGTTGAATAATTTAGCAATTTTTGCGAATTAATTAGAACCGTATATGGTAACACAGGATCCTGTTCATAAACTGAAAAGAAAGGCGTGTCCCTGAGCGAAGCATTGTATGCAATGTTCAAAACTAGCTCAGCTGTAAGAAGCATGGCGTGCCAATGAAGAGGGTCATCAGCCACTAAGTAACAAATAATTCGCACTACTTCCCAATTATGCGACTCTAGTAAGCCACTTGCTGAGGACCTATATACAGTCTCTGAAAAGTGTTCAATTTTCATCAAACCCGTGACCGATTTCACCACCTTATTTATAAACTCAAGACCATTATCCCTTATCAAAATTTTTGGGCAACCAAACCTAGTAATGAAAGAGCACAGCGCCTGGGTTAATGAATTTGCAGATTTATCCATCATTGCGTAAGTATGAGTGTACCGAGTAAATGAATCCACAAATACACATATATACTTATGTTGTGTTAACCCTGTAGGAAATGATCCTACCACATCCATATGCACTCTATGAAATTTAATGGGAACAATCGGCCGCTTTCTGGCTTGCGTTACAGTGTTTTTATGTTCTTTGGAACAGTTACATGCATGACAACCTTTTATATAATTCTCTATAGACTTTTTCATTCCTAACCAAAAAAAGGATTTACGTGCTCTCCTTAATGTTCTATCAATCCCTAAATGCCCTGCACACGGACTTGCATGTACAATGTGGATGGTTCGTTTAATTAAAGAGGGAGGAAGAACTACCCGTGCACAAAATTCCCCTCCCCTCTCTTCGTAGCCACAATATAAGACATCATTTTCAATAAAAAATTTCTCACGAGGCACATTCAGAAATGACGGATAACTCTCCGATTCCCCTTTAATCACTGCTTGCACTCTTTCCATCCATTCCTCTTTTATTTGTCCCTGTCGGACCTGTTTTATGTCCCAACCTACCAATTTAATCAAACCTCCATCATCAGGGCATTCATTCTAGACACCCCTGGTCATGTCCTCGGTCATCCACATATATTCATCTCTCTCTCCCTCTCTCCCGAGTCGGCTCTCTCTCTCTCTCCCTCCCGAGTCGACTCTCTCTCTCTCTCTCTCTCTCTCTCTCTCTCTCTCTCTCTCTCTCTCTCTCTCTCCCGTCTACTGTATGTGCATTGCGAGAACTCTCATCCCGTTCTCTATTTTCTCTATTATGATGGGGGTCTTCACTATTTTGGTTACGTTCTTCGTTCCTCTTTTGTGCCCTATTTGTTACTCCTATACCTGCGCTTCTAGAGAGAGCATCAGCTACCTTATTAGCCTTACGTTCTATGTGGTGAAAACCCTTTATATTAAATTCTAACAGTCTCTCAATCCATCTCGCTTTACGAGAGGTTAAATCACTATTATAATACAAATCACGTAAGGGGCGATTATCGCTTTGCAACTCAATCGACTGACCTAATAAAAAGAACCGATGCCACTCTAGAACCCAAAGAAAAGCCAAAGCCTCTCAATCGAATGTACTATAATTCTTTTCTGCCCCTTTTAACGCCCATGAAGCAAAACAAATGGGTCTCTCTCTGCCTTAATCATCTCGTTGAGACACTACGCCATCAATAGCTATGCTACTCGCATCTGTTATCGCTAAAAACGGGTGATCAGATCTAGGATATGCGAGTAATTCATTGCTAGTTAAGGCCGCTATCAAATGGTTAAAGGCTCTTTCTTCTTCCTCTCACCAATTTATTACTTTTTGTTTCTTTAAAGCATCTAAGGGTCTTGCTATCTCTCCAAAACCTCTTATGAATTTACGGTAATACCCAGCAAGCCCAAGGAACCCAGCTACTTCCTTAGAATTACGTGGCCTGGGGAAATCTGTAATAGCCGCTACTTTACTGGGGCAGGTTAGGATACCTTCTGGGGTTATTATGTGACTTAAAAACTCGATCAGTTTACAGAAAAATTTGCCCTTGGGCAAATTTATTTTCATACCATTAGGTCGCAATGCTTCTAAAACTTTACGAATATTACTATTATGTTCTTCGGCCGTTTTCCCTGTAATTATGATATCATCTAAATAAACAAGAACATTATGGCCAATTAAGGGTGACAAAACCACCATAATTACTCTAGAAAAATGACTTGGAGCATTCTTAACACTGAAAGGAAGAAAATTAAACTGAAATGATTGATCGTTAGCTATAAATGCTTTTTTGCATTTACTGTCTTCCTGAATGGGTATTTGATAGTATCCAGATTTCAAATCAACAGTTGTAAAATATTTGCTATCCCTTAATTTCACAAGTAATTCTTCGATTGAGGGCAAAGGGAATGCATTATCCTTAGTGATTGCATTCAATTTCCTATAATCAACACACAATCTTACTGATTATTATCATTTTTATTACTTGCTAAGCTACAACCCTAGTTGGAAAAGCCCAGGAGCTCCAACAGGGAAAATAGTTCAGTGAGGAAAGGAAACAAGGAAAAATAAAATATTTCAAGAAGAGCAACAATATTTAAATAAATATCACTTTATAAAATTAAAAACTTTAACGAAACAAGTGGAAAAGAAATAAGATATAAGATAAGTGTGCCCGATTGTACCCTCAAGCAAGAGAACTCTAACCCAAGACAGTGGAAGACCATGGTGCAGAGGCTTAGGCACTACCCAAGATTAGCGAACAATGGTTTGATTTTGGAGTGTCCTTTTCCTAGAAGACCTGCTTACCACAGCTAATTAGTCTCTTCTACCCTTACAAACAGGAAAGTGGCCACTGATCAATTACAGTGCAGTAAGAAGAATTGTTTGGTAATCTCAGTGTTGTCAGGTGTATGAGGACAGAGGAGAATATGTAACGAATAGGCCAGACTATTCGGTGTGTGAATATGTAGGCAAAGGGAAAATAAACCATGAACAGAGAGAAGGATCTAATGTAGTACTGTCTGGACAGTCAAAAGACCCCATAACTCTCTAGTGGTAGTATTTCAACGGGTGGCTGGTGCCCTGGCCAGCCTACTACCTTTTTCCTAACAGCTACAAATGGAGAAGCCCAGGGGGATTCACTCTCCTCGATTATCCCTTGTTCCCTTAATTTCATAATTTCCCTTTCTTTCTCTCCCTGGAAATGAATGGATACCTTATAAGCCCTTGACCTGATCGGCTCCACCTGCCCAGTTTCAATGCTAAAGGGGAATTGATCAATCCTCGCGGGTGGCTCATCTCCAATTGCAGTTACATCGGAATAATTATTGACAATATCACTAACTAGCAGGCTGATATTCTGAGGGACATAATCATCGCGCTTGCATAATCAAATTTTTAATGCGTTTGTCTGTGTTGGCTGGAGTTGTGGCTCCCAACATCCCGTTATAAGCAATTTCACATAACTCTAATCCACACACAGAATCACTTCCTAAAACAATTATTTTATTTGACAAATGAGCTATCGTTATATCAGCTTTGTTCTCTTTAATTTCTGTCAAGCCCTCTAATATCAAATGTGCCCAATTGTCATGGGGTTTAAAAACTACCTTGTTTCCTTCCGCAAGAGGGTGATACAGGGTCACAAATATGTTCGTAAGGGATTGGGGAACAACACTTCTCCTCTCTCAGGTATAGCTGATAACTTACTTAAATGTCTCTCTGAGCTAACACACGCACTTACTGCCCCATGACTTTCTATCGGCAAAATGTACCCTCCTGCTTTTACTGTTATTGTATCTTTTCCCCCAAAAATGCAAATTTGATTACTAGATATAAAATCTATTCCAAGTATAGCCTCTATTCCTTGAATTCCCCACGTGGGCAAGACAAAAAAATCATGTGCAAACTCCACAGACCCCACCTTGAAATGGACGAATGATGTATGGTTTATATGTAGTTTATTTCCACCTGGCGTGTCAAGAACAATGGATGCCGCTGGTTGCAGTGGATTTGAGGAAATTTTTTTTTAATCAATAAAACACTGGTTCCCATGTCAATCAGCACTCGGATGGATTTATCTTGCAGGTCGATCCTAACTGCTAACATTCCCAGATGGCCATTTCGAGATATGGAGCACGGGTTAATGACCTCGGGCGCCGTGCCGCTGCTCTCTGGTCCTCTCCCTAGTGCTGCGGGGGTGAGGTCAGGGGTATCGATGGAGGTCCCAGTGACTGCTCTGTCACGTCTGTCGTCACTGCTTCCTTGGCTACTGCTTGTGATGTCATTCGGGGGAGCATCGAACTCCCTCGTCTCTCCTGCCTGTGTTCCCTTTTCCATGGACATTGGGCGGAGGGGGGGGGGGGTGCATGCGCCCCAGCCCGCCTGACCTGGCCGTTTTTTTGCTGGGCACTCTCGAGATAAATGACCGTAGGCCTGACAAGTGTAACAGTGGGGGATCCTTGGGTGGGGTATTCCACTCGTCGGTGACCCTCTCCCCCATAGTGCCAACATCTGAAGACACGGCTAATCTGCTCACTACATTCCCCCTTACCTCTCTAAAGAAGTCGACTTCCTCTCACGGTTGCCAACTTCTCGGAATCATCCCCATTATTCCCAGTCCTTTTCTTTTTCTGGCAAACTATCTAAAATGTTTTGAATTGCACTCACTATGTCTGCTAACGAGCGATTGTCATCGAAGAAATAACCACATAAGTACGGGCTTACTAATCTGCAAATATGTTTACAGGCCATTGCCTTTTTATCATCTTCTGGGAGATTGGCATTCCGTGTAGCAAACGAATCGCAATCCCGAAAAATGCGAGTTGCAAAACTAAGAACTGATTCACTTCCCGTATTTTGGGTTTGTAATTTTCTTTTAGATCTCCCTATCTCGCATCAGGCAATGCACACTTCTCAACTAAACGTCGTTTTATTTCAGTATAACTTCTTAAACTTTCTTGTGGCCAACACATTACTTCCATTGCCGGATCATCTTTCAGCAATCTAATAATTTGAATGGCTTTTTCTCTTTCCGACCACCCATTTGTGGCTACTCCAAAGTCTCTCAAAAAAACTTCAATTGATTGAAAACCTTCTTTAGGCCGTTGATCATCGAAAAGCCTAACATATGCCTGGAGTTCTGGCAACTTTCGAACTACAATCTGCGTATCTTCACTCGGCTGTACATGTGTACTTTCACTTGTGTGCGTATGAGCTTTGTTTATGTACGTCGAATATGCTGTGGTTGCACTCGGCTCCTGTTCTCGTTCCACCACCAATCTGTTAATTAATTCTTTCAACTGCTCTAACTTATTTTCCAATTCTTGCTTTCTAATTTTCAGTCTATATTCTTTATCGGGAATGCTATATCCCACTGCTCCTTCATTCTCATCTTCAGCAGCAGCCCTGTCTGCTATGTTAGTCCTTCTGTATCAGGGCATCTTGGACTTTTATTTCACCACTTCAAAGAACAACTTCACTCACAGCATACAGCGGAGTATTTTTTACACCTGACACCAATATGACCTGTACAGATGAATAATGAGACGTCGGCATATGGGTTTTCTTCATTCATTATAAAAGATTTGTTCGTAAGTACACATTGCACAATCTACCCTCTCATGTGCTCATCGGCAAATAACTACTGCCTTTGTTATCAAAATGCACCCATTGCAAAACATGCAGACATATAGGTTTTAGTGGAATACTCATGAATATTGAGTTTATTTACCTTGATATAGAAAACATCTACATACACGAATTAGGACATATATATATATATATATATATATGAATTTTTATATATAGATATGTATATATATATATATATATACATATATATATATTTTATATATATATATATATATATATGTATATATATATATATATATATGTATATATATATATATATATATATGTATATATACATATATATATATATATATATATATATATATATATATATATATATATATTTATATATATATATATATATATGTATATATAAATAAAAAATATATTTATATATAAATATATATATATATATATATGTATATACCCATATATATATATATATATATATCTATACATATATATGTATATATATATATCTATATATATATATATATATATATGTATATATATGTATGTATATATATAAATATATATATATATATATATATATATATATAAATATATATATATATATATATATATTTTATTTATATATATATATATATAAATAAAATATATATATATATATATATATATATAAATATATATATATATATATATATTTTATTTATATATATATATATATATAAATAAAATATATATATATATATATATATACACCCATATATATATATATATATAAATATATCTATATATATATATATATATATGTATATATATATATATATATATACATATATATATATATATATATATATTTATATATATATATATATATATATTTATATATGCATTTATATATATATATATATATATATATATATATATATATGTATATATATATATATATATATATATATATATATATTTATATATATATATATATATATGTATATATATATATATATATAAATATATCTATATATATATGTATATATATATATATATATATGTCTAAATATACACACACATATATGTATATTTACATATATATATATATATATATATGCATATATGTATATATATGAATATATATATATATATATATCCATATATATATATATATATATATAAATATATATATATATATATATATACACATATATATAAATACATATATATATATATATATACATATATTTGTATATATATATATATATATATATATATATATATATATATATATATATATATGTATATGATTATATATACCAGTACATATTCTGTATTTCTTAAATTAGTTGAAACAACCTATGCAACAAATATACTTTTTAAAAAATATGTATATTGCGGTGAGACTGGTCTGCGGCAAAAATAACTCATGGTAAAATGGATGTGGCGAGATGGACAATCTAAAATGGCATCGTCAAAAAGGCCATGGCTAAATGTCCCAGACCATACAAACACACAAACACACACTCACACACACACACACTCACACATACACACACACACACAAACACACACATATATATATAGGAGTTATTGAATTTCTATATATCCTCGGCCTCCCCTGTCTACTTATGTTTTGTAGACGTGCGGAAAGCATATGACAGAGTAAACTATCTGAAACTCTTTTTGAAACTACGCAAAAGGGGAACTCCTCTATATCTCATCGGTATATTATACTGTTGGTTCACAACACAACAGTTCTGTGTCAAATGGGGCAATGTCCTATTCCAGCAATTCGGCTCATCTAACGGTCTCAGGCAAGGAGGCATCCTCCCACCATATCTATTTAATGTTTACACAGACGATTTAAATATCAGACTGAATTCACTTCCCATTGGTTGTACGGTTAATGGCTCTACCATAAATAACCTTTGCTACGCTGACGATATGGTCCTCATCTCCCCCTCTGCCCAAGGCCTACAACGTCTTATCGACACCTGCAACGCATACGCTAATGAACATGACATAATCTATAATGAATCGAAGACATAGTGCATGTCTGTCCTTCCTAGATCGCTCCGTTTCGTAGAAGATCCACATATTTACCTTCAAAACCATCAGCTAGCATTTGTCAATGATTTTCCTTACCTAGGTCACATCATTACGAAAGATTTAAAGGACACATCTGACATTGAAAACAGGCGACGTAAATTGTGTTGTCTAGGGAACATGGTAACGAGAAGATTTGCCTTCTGCCGCCAAGATATAAAAAAAAATCCTATTTCAAACCTACTGCTATATCGTATACGGCTGCTCGCTATGGGCAAACTATATGCGAGAATCGATGAGACGTATCACAGTCATTCACAATGATATCCTATGACACCTCACCAATACCCCGAGGCACCATTCAGCTT
>NC_090730.1:105551571-105558681 GCF_036898095.1 Palaemon carinicauda
TTATCTCCTCTCCTACAATAGTTAACTATTTCTATCAGGTCTTCGTTCCTTGAATGAGTTTGTACTAGTTTTGTTTTCTGTAGGTGATATTGATAAGATGTTTTGTGAATATAGCCCAGAATTTTAATTTCATTATGATGAAAAGATGATAAAGTCATAATCTTTAAAGGTAAGGCTATGACGGTCACGATTCGGGCAAAGGATTGGGTCCTTTCTGCCCTATTATTATTATTATTATTATTATTATTATTATTATTACTAGCCAAGCTACAACCCTAGTTGAAAAAGCAAGATGCTATAAGTCCAAGGGCTCCAACAGGGAAAAATAGCCTAGTGAGAAAAGGAAATAAGGAAATAAATAAATGATGAGAATAAATTAACGATATATCATTCTAAAAACTGTAACAGCGTCAAAACAGATATGTCCTATATAAACTATTAACAACGTCAAAAACAGATATGTCATATATAAACTATAAAAAGACTCATGTCAGCCTGGTCAACATAAAAACTTCTGCCCTAAATTTGAACTTTTGAAGTTCTACTGATTCAACTACCCGATTAGGAAGATCATTCCTCAACTTGGTAATACCTGGAATAAAACTTCTAGAATAGTGTGTAGTATTGAGCCTCATGATGGAGAAGGCCTGGCTATTAGAATTAACTGCCTGCCTAGTATTACGAACAGTATAGAATTGTCCAGGGAGATCTGAATGTAAAGGATGGTCAGAGTTATGAAAAATCTCATGCAACATGCATAATGAACTAATTGAACGACGGTGCCAAAGATTAATATCTAGATCAGGTGTAAGAAATTTAATAGACCGTAAGTTTCTGTCCAACAAATTAAGATGAGAATCAGCAGCTGAACACCAGACAGGAGAACAATACTCAAAACAAGGTAAAATGAAAGAATTAAAATACTTCTTCAGAATAGATTGATCACCGAAAATCTTGTAAGACTTTCTCAATAAGCCATTTTTTTTTTGTGCAATTGAAGAAGACACAGACCTAATGTGTTTCTCAAAAGTAAATTTTCTGTCGAGAATCACACCTAAAATTTTAAGAGTCATACAAATTTAAAGAAACATTATCAATACTGAGATCCGGATGTTGAGGAGCCACCGTCCTTGACCTACTTACAATCATACTTTGAGTTTTGTTAGGATTCAACTTCATACCTCATAATTTGCACCATGCACCAATTTTAGCTAAATCTCTATTAAGGGATTCACCAACCCCAGACCTGCATTAAGGGGATAGAATTGATGCAAAGAGAGTAGCATCATCTGCATATGCAACGAACTTGTTTTCTAGGCCAAACCACATGTCATGTGTATATAGTATGAAAAGTAATGGGCCACGAGCACTACCCATTGGAACACCGTATATCACATTCCTATATTCACTATGGTGCCCATCAACAATAACTCTTTAAGATCTATTACTTGAAAAATCATTAATAATGCTAGGAAACGACCCACCCACTCCCAACTGTTTCAGTTTGAAAACAAGGGCCTCATGGTTAACACGGTCAAAGGCACCACTAAAATCAAGGCCAATCATACGAACTTCCCGACCACAATCAAGGGATTTCTGTACAGCATTGGAGATTGTAAGAAGGGCATCACATGCTCCAAGGCCTTTACAAAAACCAAATTGCAAACTGGGGAGTAAATAATTACCTTCAGCAAACCTATTAAGACGTTTTGCCAGAAGACGTTCAAAAACTCTTGATAATATGGGAGTTATGGAAATTGGGCGGTAATCAGTGGGACTTGAGCTACCACAAACACATTTAAATAGAGGAGTAATATTACCAATTTTCCAACAAGTGCTAAAAGCACCTATTTATGCTAACTTACACAAAATAACAGATAACTTAGGAAATCTGCTGTCTTTATAAAAAACAAAGGAAAAATGCCACGGCAGGTGTGTCCGCCTCGTGGATTTATATAGGGAGAGTGACCAGTGGCATCCCCAGGTAATAAACCTAATTACTTTGAAGAGGATATGCTATTCCTTCCCTCTATGCCCTCCATCTATCCATTCCCATTCCCTTAAGCTGCGTTAAAGTTCAATATTGTTAATTGTATTTTCATCATTTATGGTATCTGAACAAATCATGACAAAGCTAAATCGTGCTCCGTGGAATGCATTTTGTTGACAAATATCTCGGAGATTTCTAAGTATCTTTCAATTTCGGAGACATTTCTCAGCAAAATTACTTTCGGAGGAGTCTTGTTTAGCTCCTGTCAGACATGTACGACCCACCTGAAAGATACTTGAAATTTAATTATATGCACCATGTCTCTTACTCTGTTTTACTCCGAATGTTAGGATATTGAGTTTATATTTCTTCTGTTGTTTTCGTATGCGTTTCTTTTACTGTTGTATGGTAATGTAGCAATTTCTTTTTGTCGAATATTTTACAATACTGCAATGCGGAGTATAGATATATATGGAAAAATGGCCTTTAATCTATACATGTAAAATATTTTATTTAATCAAAATAGTACAAAAATGTAGAAAAAAAAATAAGATCCTCCATCTATTGAATCCTTCTTATTTGGGGGAGGTGTGTTTATGATATAAAGACTTGAATGATCTGTTGATATATAAAACGAGCTGTATATAGTAGGCTCGATTTGCCTTGCCCCATTTGTGGCCATACAGAAAAAATTTAATCTTACTACTATACAATAATCTTTTCCTAAGAAATTACTTTGCTTTTTGTTAACTAAATAACAGTTAGGATCTTTTTAACCTCATTGCTGATTGAATTGACCAATGCTGACACTGAACATCCTTCAGTAACAACAAAGAAAATCTCATCAATTAAAAAAAATCATAACATAGGAAAATAGAATAGCAATGGAAAATAACCGATATTGCTGCTTACAAATACGATAAAGAAGTTACTAAAATTACTGTGAGTGAAATATATCATTCGCGATGATCCTTATCGCCCTAAATCCTTTAAGCACGCTGCAGAGCCATATTACCCCATTTTATGGAAATACTGAATCGAGATTCTATTCATTCAGTTGCTGGAAAAGATTAATTCTCTCAATACAGATAATCTTAAATGGAGTTGTTATGAACTTTCCTGAATAATATCTCGTTAGATAATCGATATATCTATGATAGGGATTTGATAAAACAGACTATAAAGAAGACCTTATTAAAAGAGTTTTATTCGATACTATGTAAGGTTAATGGCTTTTCGTATATATCCCCTTTAGAGTTCATTGCTAGAATGACTAACCAAACAATCATTCCTCGTATATATATATATATATATATATATATGTGTGTGTGTGTCTCTCTCTCTCTCTCTCTCTCTCTCTCTCTCTCTCTCTCTCTCTTTTCACTTAGTCTTCTTCTTCCTTTTCTTTTCCTTCTTCTCCACTATGTATACTGCACAGGAACAAGCACACACTCACAAGTTTTGTATCATTTGTTCTAATAGCATCCCAATATCAAAGGACGTAAAAGATAAGAAAAAAAAAAAAGACCAGCAATTCACCGATTAGGAAATAGGACTCGAACAAGTATATCCGCTAGGTTCTAATCCCTATTGGCCAGGTTATCTTGACACAGATGAGGTTAGATGTTAGTTGGAATTTAACCAAACTGTAACAGGCACGGTGGGGATACAACCACCAAATAAACTTCCTGGGTAGAGGGAGGGTAATTATCATGTTCGATCACCTTACTCTTCTAGTAATATATAGGAGTGCTCAATTCTCTATAGCTTGGAATAATTTGAATATGGTTAACTTTGCAATACCAAGTATACACATTCCCCAATTAAAAAGGTGGTGGTTTACTGTTTACTATACATTTACATTCCTATCTCTGCGAACATTTGTTCAGCCGTTGTAAGTTATGATGCTCACCTTTGACAAATTCTGGTAAAACTCAATAATCATCACGGTTTTCCCTGCATTGGACAAGTTATAACAGCCCAGATTAAACGGCGTTAAACTCTCAGCTAGGTTTACACCATAAGCTTTGCGTAATATCGTTCATGTATTTAAATAATAACCTTAACGCTTCTCAATATCACCAATATATATATATATATATATATATATATATATATATATATATATATATATATATATATATATATATATATATGTATATATATATTATATGCAAAAAAAAACTATGCATCACAATCACTATGTAAGTAAAAGTAAATTATTCTCGTGATTTTCGTTCGAAACAAATATCTTTTCATAAAAGATCTGATATATGGATCGCTTTTCAATTAAAAGATAGAGATTTAACGGGGTTTGATTTGGAGCTTAAAATTCTATATGACTGTTGTTTTTTTTTTCTCATATTCCAGTTCATTCTGAAAAAAAAAAATAGTTTTGTTTATTTGATTATCTATATTTTAGGTATATTTTTAGTTCGTGGAGGGTGGATGAAGTCATGCTTTATTAGACTTCTGAATAATATCCATCACGCGCTTTAAAATATAATCATCAATTCCTATTCCGCTATTGGATTGACAAGAAAAGGATGTCAATAAATATTGAAAATCAATCTGAAATGAGAAGATATTTGTAAATTAGTACTTTTATTACATAATTGTCTATATAGAAGATATACTTTATAAATGAAGCTTAAATAACTTGGTTTGGCAAATATAACTAGTAGGACGATAACTAGGATAATGTTCTATTAAAATACAGAGAGACAACAAATAAGGCTTTTGGACCAACCTCTAACAATTTTTAATGAATTTCCGTACTTAGGACAGGCAGTAAACGTTTAAACAGGAAATGAGGTCAAATTTAAAATAAGAATAAGTATGGGATTGAGATCTTTAAACAAAATGATATTATGCTAAGTAAAATGCCACTTTTCTAAAAATAAAATATTTAAACAGATAACCCTACCAGATTCAACTTAAACGTCAAAAACTTGGAGCCTTAGTAAAACCTTAAAACATGAGCTACTTAAAACTCAGAGCTATGGAAGGAATAATGATGGGAATAACACTAAGAGTCAGAAAGAGAGCAACAAGGATACTTTAGCAAAAAGTAACATGTAAGGAAAAGAAATGGATGTGGGCAGGATACATCATGAAAATTACATATAGGAGTTGGACATTAAAAAAAACAGAATGGGTCCCACGAAAGTGCAGGGGATGGAAGAAAAGGCAATGGATTGACGAACTAAGGAAATTTGCCGGTATAAACTGGCATACAAAGACTATACACAGTCGTGAGTGGAAGGAAAACTCTGAGGTCTTTGTTCTGCATTGGACTAGTAATGGCTGATCATACATTATATATATATATATATATATATATATATATATATATATATATATATATATATATATATATATATATATATATATATATGTGTGTGTGTGTGTGTGTGTGTGATTACATGACCGTATTTGTGTACCGTTCCCCTTCAGCTGTTATCACATGTGCAATGTGGAATCATATATTGTTCGTTGATTATTGTTATGCTACCCTTACGTTGATTTCTGTGTGTAATAACTGTGAGGAATATTTGCTAGAATTCAACATCACAAGGAGTTAACTTGTATTTATAATCACTAAACATTACCCTTTTAGATGTTCACCTCGGTATGATTCTTCCTTTGTTTCTATTCAGTCGATCTACAGTTAGGGTGTGATTCGCAAAGACAGCAATAGTTGGTATTTATTTCACTATACTATTGGTATAATTTCCCAATATAAATGGGATGCAGATTCAGGATACAAAAAGGGCTAACGGCGACACTTCTAGCTACTTAGGTACTCAGTAAACTAAAAGCAAAGGAGAGACATTAGACTCCGGTGGTTATCACGATTTCCTATTTAGCTACTCAGCAAGCTTAGATCACTGGAAATTAAGTATACTCCAGTGATTGCTATGATTCCTTATTTCGTTTTTCAGATACCTGAGAGCCCATGGAAAATAATAGACTCCGGAAGTTATTACAATTGACTATTCAGTTACTCAGTAAACGTGAAGAACAGGAAAGACAATAGAATTTAGTGGATAAACCTAATGGCTATTTAGCTGCTCATCAAACATGGATCATAGTGAAAACAGTCAACACCAGTGTTGATTACAAATGGCTATTCAATTACTTAGTGAAACCAGGAAAACAATACACTCCGGTGCTTATCACGATTGGTTATTTAGCAACTTCAAAAAACTTGGATCACAGGGAAGACAACAGACTCCAGTGATTATTAAAATAGGCTATATAGTTGCTTAGTAAACTTTAGAGCTCAAGAAAAATAGTAGACTCCGGGTGTTATTACGATTGTCTCTTTAGTTACTCAGTATACACGAAGAACAGGTAAAATAATAAACTCTGGTGATAATTAACAATGACTTTTGAGCTACTCACCAAACCTTGACCGTATGGATAACTGTTGACTCCAGGGGTTATCATGATTGGCTATTTAGTTAGTCGATAAACTAAGAGAAAAAGGATAACAGTAGTCTCCGATGGGTATTGTGGTCGGCGCCGTTGTTGATAAGTAAACTTGAAGAACAGGAAAGACAATATACCCTAGTGGTTATTACAATTGGTTATTTAGCTAATCAAAAAGCTTGTATCACAGGGAAGAATATAGACTCAACAGTTTATTATAATTGAATTTTTGGTTACTCAGTAGAATTAAAGCAGAGGGAAATTGGTATAGTCGGCAAAATTAGATTAAAAGGAAAGCAGTAGTATCAGGTGGTTATCCTAATGGGCTATTTACTTACTTAATAAACTCAAAGAACGAAGAAGATAATAGACTACGGTGGTTATTGTTATTGGCTATATGGTTACTATGTAAACTTGAAGAACAGGAAAGACAATAGGTTCTGGTGGCTTTTAAGCATAATTATAAAGCTACTCAAAAATCATGAAACACAGGGGAGAAAATAGACTCAGGCGGTTATCAATATTGGCTATTTAGTTACTTAGCAACTCGTAGCACAAGGGAAATAGTAGACTCTGGAGTTTAATACGATCGACAGTTACTAAGTAAACTTGAGGAACAGGAAGATTATAGACTCTGGTGGTTATTACCATTGACTATTGAGCTACTGACTAAACTTGGAGCACAT
>NC_090730.1:105566681-105576057 GCF_036898095.1 Palaemon carinicauda
TTATTATTATTATTATAATAATAATAATAATAATAATAATAATAATAATAATAATAATAATTAGGTTTGGAGTTTCAAAGTATGTCGATGTTTTAGCAAAGGAATGAAAATATGAATTATTATTATTATTTGGTATGCTAAATCCCACGTGTAAAATGTAGGGTGCTACAAGCCTAACGGCTCCAACTGAGAAAAATATTAAAGCGAGGAAAAGAAATAAGGAAATGAATAAGATAGACGAGAAGTTTTAAATATTTAATAAAAAAATTAGATCTGTTATAACGTGAATATATGTCTCTCATATGATATATGATATTCATATTTTTCTTTCTCAACTTTTGCTTCATATAGTAACTTATGTAAAGATGTAGCTAAATATATATTTGTTTAGTTTTAAAAATAGAAAATATCCATTTATTCATTGGAAGTTCCATTTAAGGAACAATGAACTTTTGCAGCAATTCACGTTATGGGAACTCAGAGATACTCAAAGTACTAGTTAATGCTAGTTCAAAATAAAGTAACTAGATGTCTCCACTTGACTTCTTTGATGCATTTGTATCCTTTCACCCTTGTTTGTTTCTAAAAAAAAAAAAAAGAAAAAAAAAAAAAAAAAAAAAAAAAAAAAAACATACATGAAGAAAGACAATCACACAAATGTTGCAGTTAGTTCAACCTAAGATATCTGATAATTTTTTACGAACAGTTACTTACTTTTGGGAAGGGAATACGGTTGTTCGTTTCTGACTTGTACCTAGCTGAAACTGATTATCATAACACTTTGTCACGCTCATCTTTATTATACAGCTTTATTTTCTGAAATTCTATATAACTCATTCTACTTGATGATCATTGCTTTAACCCTTCTGTTTATTTATCACCCTTTTACACTACCTCCATATGGAATTACTTCTCATAGATCACGGACAAAATATAATCTTGAAGTAAATGTCCAGCAACATTGGCTACCATATTTCAAAATACATTGGCTACAGCAGGATCTTCAAGTCATGCCTTGAAGATACTTATCAAGCTTCTAGAAAGTCTTAGGACTTGAAAACTGATAGAGGATGTGGCTGGAAATCCAGAGGAGGAAGAGAGTGAAAGTACTGCTAATAGGAGTGATCAACTATAGTCAAAGAAAAAGAGACAGGACTTATCCAAGTTGAAACGAAAATTGTTATTTTGGCAAGATTATGGTATCAGGTGGCAATAGGTGAACTGTCAGCATATGGAACACGAGAAATACCCCAAACTTTGACACAATTGAAAAAGAAATAACTTTCTATGCAGTTTGTTGCTTTCACACTGAACTGAAAGAGCACCAGCATTAGTCAATTCAAACGCATATGAATGTACCGTCTGTGTACAATACAAATAGGTAAGAAATTTTTTTTTTCTCTAAAAGAATACATGCATCTCTCTCATAACCAAAATCTTGAAACATATAAGAAAAATATAACAGCAAAGCTTTCTCTAATAAGCTGAATGAAAATTTTGTCAGTTTTGTGTCTTTCTAAACCTGTTTATTGTAGATGAGCCAATTGCTCTATTTTATTGGTTACAATATTGCAAAGATGTCATAAAAATAATAAATAGGTTAAAAGATCTGACACCTTTCTGGAAACTGATCCTCTCTACCATTTTAGGTTGCAACAAAGGAAGGAGTATAATAGCATAATCCAACCTCCTGGCACATGTGTCATTACGAAGACGATACATGTGATAACTAATTATTTCAATGATATGAAATATCTATCCTATATTGGTTACTTTTTTTCCCAATTATGATTTACTCGTTCAACTATCTAAACATGGTGCAAAGGCAATGGGTGTTATAATACCCACAGCGAGTATATTGTGATGTTACGCTAAAAAAGATCTGCTATTTGGAATTCAAGTAACAAGTACATTTATTGATACTTTATGCATATAATATAGTGAAACAGGTACCACAACAAAGAATGTTATACAATAGAAACACGATTCCAAACGATTCCTTAACCTCTACATCACAAGGACGTTGCAAAATGTGTAAAAAAAAAAAAAAAAAAAAAAAAATAGTGCTGCTACCGCTAGAGAGGTATTGGGTCCTTTGACTGGCCAGAGAGTACTACATTGGATACCTCCATTTAGTTACGGTTCTTTACAACTCTGTCTATACATACACCGAATAATGTGGCCTATCCTTTGCACATTATCCACTGTTTTCATACATCTGACAACACTGTGATTACCAAAATATTCTTTTTCGTTCAAGGGATTATCTACAGCATTGTAATTGTTCAGTGGCTACTATCCTCTTAGCAAGGGTAGAAAACACTTTAGCTATGGTAAGCAGCTCTTCCAGAAAGACACTCCAAAATCAAACCATTATTCTATAGTCTTGGGTACTGACATAGCCTCTGTATCATGGTTTTCCACTATTTGTGAATAGTGTTCTCTTGCTTGAGGGTATACTCGGGCACACTATTCTATCTTATTTTTCTTCATTTTGATTCTATAAATTTGTTATACATTGTATATGAATGTTGTTACTGCTATTTTTCCCTTTTGAAGCACTTGGGCTCTAAGCATACGGTGTTCCAAATAGGGTTGTAGCTATGGTAACGTATGTTCAAGTATATTCTTTATTCAAAGGGCTTTTAAAGGTGTTTGGGAACGTAGTAAAGCTATTTTTCCATCCTAAGAAAATGTCTGAATTCCTGTTTTCATATCACTAACCCTCCAATGTTTCATATATGGAACACTGTCATTTCCTTAGTATACACAATACAGGGCTAAAGTTTTAGATGTTTCGTATGGAAATTTCATAAAGTTTTATAATTATTTTTGAGGTCGGTGTTATAATGGGTAACAACCACGGAATGAAGTAGAAAGGACAGATGCAGAAAAGGAAAACGATTGATGTAGATTACCTTGTAATACAAGATAATTAATAGATATGCTGTTATTTGAGACATATCAGTCCGTTAAAAAGTCTGAATATTTCACTAAAATTATTCTCTTCGTTATAGATTTAATTACTTGAATATGAAGATTATTCAACAATTTCGTCACAACAGGAAAAATTGTTGTAGAATACAATTTGGTAATGGACCTTTTTTTAAAGAAACCATAAAATTGGTTAAATTTTTTTGCAAATATAGTATTATGTGGAGGTTGGCGTAGATTCGGAAGCAGTTTGTACCAACCGTGTGTCACAAACGATCGTACATAGTAACGACATTTCATTTTGTGTATATATTATGCTTGTATCTTCGCTCTCCCCTCGCACTAATATTGAACCTGAAATAACATGTCTGTTTTTCTCACCGTTAACTGTTAACCGGTGCGGTGTCGGTTGAACAGGAAATTTCCTGTTGCATTGAATTTTGTATATAAAGGCAAGTATTCGGTAATAAAGTTACTCAGTTGCTTTCATCCTGCCTTTGCGTCAAAATCTTCTCTCGGGTCATTATATTGGTGACCCAGGAAGTCAACTCGCTTTTCCCGCTTTCCACCCGCCCTCGCCCCTCTGGCGTTGGTACTATGGCGAACTCCACGGAAGTTGCCACTGCCCCATTGAAAGTTTCGTCATTCACCAGCGGAGATGCATTTGCTTGGTTTTAGCATGCAGAAATCGAGTTTCGCATCAAGGGAGTGATTCGCTCAACCACCAAAGCAGATTATGTTCTCGCATTGATACCCAAGGACACCTTCCCAGAAATATCCGACTGGCTTTGTGAACAAGGAGACACCCTAATAGTGTATGAGGCCCTCAGAACATACCTTCTGCAGCAGTACTCGTCGTCGCCAGCCGCCCGTATAGCAAAGCTTTTTCAGCTCTCTTAACAACCGTTGGTGGACCAAAGGGCTTCGCTCGCCCACAGGTAAATGACCAGTATCGCTCGCCTGCAACCTGCCGTTGACGGCTCTCCTCGTGAGGTGAACCTACTCCGTGCCCTTTTGATACGCCATTTACCCGAACCTGTACGCGCTGCCATACCCGATGTCGATAGTTTACCCATAAAGGACTTGATGACCAAAGTCAGCGCCCTTATGGACAGCCACTTCAAGACCTCCGTCAACGCCTCCACTCCTGACGAAAAGGACAGCTATTCAACGTCAAACGAAACTGACATGAATGCCATAGGACATACACGCCAACCCTGTGATGTGACGAAGAGGTGACAGAGCCACCCGCCACCCACCACTGGCTCGCGCCTCAACCAACGACTTCTAGAGCCACTTACTGCCTCCCATCCGCCGCAGTTTTGCTACAACCACTTCAGATTCTGGGCAACCGTGAAGAAATGTGCCAAGGATTATCAGTGGTCAAAAAACGTGTAAGTAGACCATCGCTCGTGGCGGGGGACTCCTGTGTTTCTAATTTTTTCTTTTTACATGATGCAGGAACGGGCGTGCAATTTTTGGTAGACACGGGCGCTTGTCGTTCTCTTTTGCCAAGGGAACTCTTCAGGACATGACGAAGTCTGTCTACGTCTGTCGACGTCCACTTGGTAGCTGCCAACGGATCAGCGATACCTACGTACGGTTACAAGAACCTCATATTATCGTTTGGGAACTGTAAATCTAATTGGAAGTTTCTCGTTGCTGACATCACATTGCCAATCCTCGGTGCGGATTTCTCTCTCATTTTCACCTTTTGGTTGATGTCACCCACCGATGATTGGTCAACGCAGACTCGTACTTGTCGACACCTCTTCAACCCGCCCCCTCCAACCTCGCTCTCCACATCAGTGCACCCACGGATGCCTACACCCACTTCCTCATGTCGTACCCAGAAGTTTTCTGTCCAGAACTTCTCCAAATGCCCACGGCTCCTACCAAGCACGGTATTTATCACCATATCAAGATGATGGGACCCCTAGTCTTTGCAGAATTCACACGTCAGGAACAGGAACGATTGGCAGCTGACAAACAGACGTTCGCCGAAATGGAGGAAATGGGCTTTTGCCAAAAGTCCTCCAGCCCATTGTCGTCACCCTTATACATCGTTCTGAAGAAAGACGGCTCCCTCTGTCCATACGGGGATTACAGGCGCCTGAAAATGCAAACAGAACCAAATTACTACCCCCTCCCAAACATCACCGACATGACCTCCTACCTGCACCAAGCGAAGGTTTTCTCCACGCTCGACCTCCTGAAGGGGTATTATCAGGTGCCTATGAACTCAGAACACATCCCTAAGACCGCCATCACCACTCTTTTTGGTACATACGCCTTCATTTACTCCTATTTTGGCCTTCATAATGCTAGGGGAACGTTTCAACGTCCCATGGATGGGCTCTTAGGGGACCTCCCCTTCTGTGTATGTTATGTGGGCTACATACTTGTGTTCTCCTCCTCAAAAGAGGAACACTTCCGTCACCTGCGCATTGTGCTCGACCGACTGCAACAAAACAGCCTTGTAGTCCGGTACGACAAGTGTACCTTTGGTGCCAACGAAGTGTCGTTCTTGGGCACCGCATCACTCCTAAATAAGTCCATTCCCTCCCTGAGAAGTTAGCAGCCGTTCCGGACTTCCCCTTGCCATCAACCGTCAAAGCTCTGCAGGGATTCTTGGGCATGATGAAATACTATCACCGTTTTCTGGCAGTTATTACCGCTACTCTTGCTCCCCTCTATGCCTCCCTCAAGGGCAAGCCAAAGGACCTGAAGTGGGGTCTCCTTCTACAAGTGGCCTTCTGCAATGCAAAGAAGGCCCTATCAACTGCTGCAGCTCTCACTTTTCCTATCCCATATGCCCCTCTCCCTCTCTCTACCGTCGCTATTGGTGCAGTACTCGAGCAGGTGGTCAACACTCGCCCCGACCATTGGCGTTCTTCAGCACAAAACTGTCCAAAGCAGAATCGGGTTATTCTACCTTTGTTCGCGAATTCTGGTTTTGCACTTAGCTGTCCGTCACTTTCGCCATTTCTTAGAAGGTACGCCCTTCGTCATTTGTACAGACCACATGCCTCTGGTGCACGTCTTCTCTCAACAGTCTGACGCTTGGTCCGCCAGTCAACGCCGACGACACTCCGCCGTGGCTGAATACAATTACACGCTTCAATACGTCCCTGGGAAAATGAATCCTGTTGCCGATGCCCTATCAAGGAACACGTTGGGTGCCGTTCAACTGGGATTGGATTACAATGCTTTGGCTGAAGCCCAACGACAGGATCCAGAGTATTAATCATATAGGACATCTTGCACGTCTCTCCGTTGGGAAGACTTCCCCCTTGAAGACTCCAACACCACCCTCCTCTGTGACGTCAGTACTGGTAGACCGCGACCTAGGATTCCTGCTCCCATGCGCCGGCAGGAGTTTGATTTCATTCACGGCCTTTTACATCCCTCGTGCCATTCTACTGCACAGCTGCTGAAGACGAAGTTCATTTGGTAGGGCATTTCTAAGGATTGGGTCCACGCCTGTACTTCTTGCCCAACTTTCAAAGTACATCGACACACGGATTAAGGAGTGGGCACCTTTCCTCAACCTCAGCGTCATTTCGCCCGCATTCACGTCGACGTTGCAGGCCCCCTACCCACATCACAAGGACATCGTTACCTGTTTACCGTCATCGACCGCTCCACTCATTGGCCTGAGGCAATTCCCATGGAAACTGCAACGTCCACCTCATGTACATCTGCCTCACTCTCAGGATTGAATGCAAGATTTGGTATCCCTGAGCAAATTACTTCTGACAGGGGTACCCCTTTCAGCTCTCAATTTTGGACATTATTAGTGAATCTCCTCGGCATAACCCTACATCAGACAACTGCCTGCAACCACGCTGCCAATGGAATGGTTGAACATTTTCATCGCACCCTCAAAGCAACTTTGATGTCCCGCTGCAAGGATTGCAACTGGTTTACTCAGCTTCCCTGGGTCCTCCGGGGACTAATGACCACTCCTAAAGACGCCCTCGACGTCTCGGCAGCTGAAATGGTGTATGGCTACCCGTTGGTCATCCCTGCCGATTTTTTTCTTTCTGCATCCTCCTCTGACGATCTCCAGCGCATACGTCACGTCCTGGGAAAATCTCTTCCATGCCACCTGACTTAAAAGCCCCAAGCGGAGCATCACATACCATCAGACTTGCACTCTGTAAAGCACGTCTTCCTATGCAATGACACTAGCAAGCCACCGCTAACGTCCCCTTACACGGCCCCTTTCTTTGTGATCCGACGCAGTCCGAAAGCATTCCTACTAAACATTCGTGGCAAAGAAGACTCGGTCTCCATTGATAGTCTAAAACCTGCTTATCTCCTGCCAGATGACCGGCCTACACTTCGCCTCTCCAGATCAGGGCGCCCTATTTAACATGTAAAGTATGTATTTTTTAAGGGGGAGGGGCATGTACCAACCATGTGTCACAAGATCGTACATACTAACGTCATTTAATGTTTAGTATGTAATATGCTTGTATCATTGCTCTCCTCTCGCACTAATATTGAACCAAAAATAACGTGTCTGTGTTTCTCACCATTAACTGTTAACCGGTGCAGTGTCGGTTGAACAGGACATTTCCTGTTGCATCGAGTTTTTGTGTATAAAGGCGAGTGTTCTGTAATAGAGTTACTCAGTTTCCTTCATCCTGCCTTCGAATCACAACTTTCTCTCGGCTCGTTACAAGTTAAAGCAATGGATGATTGTAACTGAACATAAATGTCAGGAATTTATACTAATGTCAGACATAGAGACTTTAACTAACCAGAAGGAAAGTGTGTTTTCAAACAGAATAATATGCAGAACCTAGAATAATAGAATAACTGAGAAAAGTAACATGGTTCAAATTTGACATAATAAGGGTAAGGAAATGTAAGTTATAAGAATAGCCTGGATCTTTATCTTTTTTTGCCGAAGTCTTTGCCTGAGGAAATTGTTCTGTGAAATTTGTTCTTCATCGAATTAATGTTGGTAAAGGTGTTTAAGCTTACGTGCAGACATTGACAGTTGAGCAGTGACTGGCTGGTGACGGCAGGGAAGGTGGTCATTCCACGAAAAAAAAAAAAAAAAAAAAAAAAAAAATTCCTGTGTTACATTATTGCTGTGTCTGCTAGGAAATTTAGTATGATTTGGTAAAAAGAGTGGTTGCAAAGGCAAGAAAATTTGAAAAGACGCGTTACAATAATTTTGGAGTTGTGAATTACCTCGAATCTGGAACCTACGATCACCAAACAGGAAACATATGAGACAAGAGTTTTTGTGCTGCAGCCCTATTGCAGTCATCATTGCTTTATCTGTCAATACAATGCTACTATATAGTAGTTTAATGCACAATACAACAACAATTCCCAAGCAGATTTCTAATAAGATTATACCCGAAACTTGCAAAGATATCTATGAAGTTCTAAGAGAAGAAATTTCGTTGACTAGCTAATTTGCCGCACTTCTCATCTATGTTGACTGCAATGAATTGCTATTCTTTACTTTACGTTTTCTTCAATGACATTATCAATCAAGGTCTATTGAGTACGATGGTCTACGAATCTGCAACCCAAATGTGTCCTCTACTGAGCAGACCAACCGTGTAGTGATTGATGTCGTCACACCGTTCCACTACTGATTTGCCAGCTTATGTTTTTCGATATCCACAGTTTGTTTACAAAGAAGCTGGGGTTTCAAATACACTTTATGCGCCAAAGATTGAAAACTAGGGTATTATGATAAAAGGTCTCGTTAGTTCTTGAAACCAAATTCTATTTTACGAATTTGTGCAGATAATTATATATATATATATATATATATATATATATATATATATATATATATATATATATATATATATATATATATATATATGTATATATATATATATATATATATATATATATATATATATATATATATATGTATATATATATATATATATATATAAATAAATATATATGCATATATATATATATATATATATATATATATATATATATATATATATATATATATATATATATATATATGTTGAACTTACAAAATCAGTATTAAATTGTGAAATGCATGACAAAGGCAGTATAAACCAATGAAGGTAATTGCAGGTAATAGTCTCCACCTATTAAAAATAGGAGTGACTGCTTCTATTGAATCCTTATCAAAACTGTCAGAAATGGCGAAAATTATATTTACTATATGACATATATAGACGTATAAACTAATTCAAAATATCCTAGCATTTCCTTGCTTGTTTGTGACAAATGGAAGTCTTCTATCAGCATGCAGCGTCAATTACAGTTAAACATTGTTTCAGAACTTACCTGTTACCATCATCATCATCATCATCGTCATCATCATCATCATCATCATCATCATCATCATATTATTATTATTATTATTATTATTATTATTATTATTATTAGGCACAGTAACTTCATTGCGTCAAAATATAAT
>NC_090730.1:105591557-105609057 GCF_036898095.1 Palaemon carinicauda
CATTTCCCTAAATTATGGATGTGCAATGATTCTGATGAATGTCAGTTAGGCAGAAGTTAATAGGAGGTCTTTTCCTTTGGCTGCACGATTGTTGTCGAGGAGCAAGTGGAACTCATTATTCATTGTGTGCTGTATATTTTAGATTGATACAAAATACAAAAACAAATAATCACTAGCTTATATAAGCACATAGATCAGTGCCTTTCCCAAGCATTACAAGTGCATCCAGGAACTCAACATCACAAGACATAGATGCCTTGAAGAATAAGTCTTTGTTTTTGGTAATATATTTAAAAGACATATTGGAAACTATTAGATCATAACAGGCTAACAGTATCGAAATGGGTTTTTATCATAAGTTGTTGTTAATGCTCATAAATTTCTCTCGTCAGCCTTTCATTTCCCGTAAGCAAGTTTGTGGATATCTGTAACTTTAAATACATGTACACTTTTGCTTTATTAAAAAAAAGGACCTTGATCATAACAGTACAAGCTAAG
The DNA here is from genome assembly GCF_036898095.1 of Palaemon carinicauda. Classification (NCBI taxonomy): domain Eukaryota; kingdom Metazoa; phylum Arthropoda; class Malacostraca; order Decapoda; family Palaemonidae; genus Palaemon; species Palaemon carinicauda. The sequence goes on from NC_090730.1 coordinate 105,592,056, forward strand.
AGTCAGCCTCTTCTTAGGTGTGAAGAAGAATAGAGTCTGGGATATTGAGATTGTCCTTAGATTGTGTTCCTGGGGTGAAGTAAAAGAGTTGGTTCCTAATTATCAAATGCTCCTCAAAATTTCAAAGAGGTTGCACTTGCAAAATCTCTTCATGGTGTTTTAGCTGCTTCCAGTAGAACCTTCACATATTTTATATCTTCTCTATATGTGAGCAATGCAACCAGCTATCTGAATCTCCTTGCCTTTTGGTTTTTTTTTTTTTTTTTTTTTTTTTTTTTTTTTTTTTTTTTTTTTTATCCTAGATTGTCAGGTAAAGGAAACCCGTTGGCTTCTATTCATCCAGCATATGATTGTTCAATGTTGTTGAGCTTTTCAAGTAAGACCCTAATTCTGTAAAATTAATATACCTTTTTTGAGGGTCGCTTAGTTATCTCCTTCTCGTTTTGTGACCTAAGCAAAAAGTGATACATCATTCCCTTAACAACTGTTTTAAAAAGATAAGGTGAACATGGAATACTGTTCATTCTGACTTTCAAAAGTGTAGGGTAATGTCTCTTTGTTGACCATAGGTTTTGAGCTGAGTTTCAACCCTGTTTTTATTTGAAAACGTTTTGCAATTTGTCTGCTTTGTTTTTCTTGACAAATGACATATGTTCTGAATAAAAGCTGGCCTTCGCAAAAGCCTGGTCGATTGCCGAGATTCATATATAGATTCTGACGATCATGCTGTTATCTTCTGCTTTTTCATCATTGTTACTGCCTGTTGTTTGGTCTTTTTTATTTCGGGTCTTGACTTGCATAATGTTTGTCTTATGTTTGATACCCTTATAACATGTCTTTTGGTATGAAAGACAATGCTTTGGCAGTTTTTGCAGATTAAACATTTTTACAACTCTTTATTCAAGAGTTGTGTATCCGCATGTGAACACTGGACAATAATTCCAATAACTTTCTCTACAGAAGGCTAAGATGGCCCTTGCTGTTCAAGTGTCAGATAAAACAGTACAAAATCCAATTTTCTTTACTCCTTGTTTGATGAATAGTCTGACCTTTTAGTCAATCTCATTTTTTAAGCTATGTTATCATAATTATGGCTTCTGTTGGACTGTGCAGCAAGTAAACGAAGAAAATAATATGTCAGTACACCAAAGAATTGACAAGTCGAATCTTAACATAGAAGAAACAAGCTGCTGCAGATGACTGGACTTCATATTGAAACAGAAGGTACCATGTATTACAAATTGAGCAAAACAATTACAATAGCTGTAAGCCAAACTCATTCATAGTAACTATGGCATGACCTAACGATTAACTAATCAAGCTTCACCATATGCAAATCGTTCTAAGAGATCCTTATATACAGTGTAAATATTTCCTAAGAAAATTATGTGGTGATAGCAAGACTAATGTAGTTTGAAATTTGGCGTGTTTTCCCGTGGTGGCAGCCATCTTTGATTTCAGGCAGTTAAAATGCTATGTTTATATCATTATTTAACAAAATTTACTTAATACAATAAAAAAAATTGGATGGATAAATACCAACAATAGCAATAAAAAAAATAAAAAGCTATTTAGATTGACATTCTTAAAAAATCTTGATGAAATAAAAACAGCTTTTAGAGCATGAAATGATATAACCTCAAAGTAGAAAAATTCAGTTATGCAACGCACAATCAGGGAATAAAATGCCAGATCCACACACACACTCACACACACACACACAAAACACACACACACACACACACACACACACACACATATATATATATATATATATATATATATATATATATATATATATATATATTATTTCTTGATTGTGCGTTGTATACCTGAATTCTTCAACTTTGAGGTTATATCATTTCATGCTCTAAAAACTGTTGTTATTTAATCAAGATTTTTTAAGAATGTCAATCTAAATAGCTTTTTTTTATTGCTATTGTTGGTATTTATCCGTCCAATTTCATAAAAACATGTGTTTAAAATTTTTCGTTTTTTTTAGATTTTCATTTCGGTTTTTATCGATCGATTTGCAAGTAATGGGCTGTTGTGTTTAAATAGAAAAATAAAAAATAAGTTTTCATACTATTTCATGTTGCAATTATGCATTTCAAGGAAATTATTATCAAACTATAAATGTTTATTTCTTTTATTCTTTTAATAGTGTAATTCCGGAGATCAAAATAAATGTTCTTAAATTTTTAAATCCTAGTACTTTTATTGTACCCTTTTTTCAAGTATTCAAGGATTCTTCAAGAGTTTTTAACATATGTAAATGATAAGTGTTCAATACAATTTCCCTGCATTTTTTCCGAATATTTATACTCATCTATTCAAAAGAGAAATATTCAAAAAAGACATTTATCGTTGGTGAGTTGTACATCATATGATATCAACCGAATACCTCACTACTCAACCCAGTCGGCATACTTAAATCGAAAAGAAAAATTTAATACTTGGGTAAATTTAAAAAATAAGGGAATCTCACACCGTGTACATTATCAAATTTGAATTGATTACAATTATTTTTTCCATGCCACTACTAAAATAATTCTAAATATGAGTGAAATAATAAATCAAATGTGACGTACACATTGCGGCTCCTTTTAATTCTGGCATCTTCTGGGCCACGCAGGACCTTTCCTCTTCCTGTCTCTTGCTATATTTATGCTTCATTTCTGCTTCTTGCAGGCACCAGCTGGTGCTTCACTTTTCCGGGTGTTTCTTGCAGTATGTCGTTAGGGGAAATTGTTTTGGGCTTTTTGGGAGTAACACCTGGAATATTTCGTTTTCCTTGGCACAACATACGATTGCTTCTCTCTCTCTCTCTCTCTCTCTCTCTCTCTCTCTCTCTCTCTCTCTCTCTCTCTCTCTCTCTCTCTCTCTCTCTCTCTCTCTCTCTCTCTCTCTCTCTCTCTCTCATATAAACCAAGATTATGAGGAGAAAAGTAAAGAAAAAGATAATCATCAGTAAGAAAGCGAGGGAGTTTTATAAAACAAACTAGTGTTGTGATTAGAAAGAAGTGTGTAGTCTGGGACTTGGAATGAGTATGGAATATACTTGCCTGAATATCTGTATATCACTAGCAGAAAAAGGGGAATCATTAGGATGGTATGTCATTTGATAAGTTATTCACCGATTTTAGGTACCCTTATTTTGTGTCAATATTAAGCAAATGATGGAAATGAAAGGCGAAACACGTAAGCATGATTTACTATTGGAAGAAGATATTGACTATTTTTTTTAATCGAAAAACAAAAGTAATTAAAGTAGAAATTAAGAAAGTGTAAAAAGTCATTATTCTTATTCATTTGATAGAGAAAAGTTCTAAAAGAAAATCCTATTAACTGAGTTGAAATATAACTTTGGAAGTGAGACTGATAACTGTCACGTCAACTTTTCATGAAATCTCCAAACACCCACCCCCCACCACATATATCCCATATCAAATTTCTTCGTCGTCACATTAGAAAACAACGCATTAGGTTTGTATGCTACGTTTCAGCTTTTGTATTTGGTGCATTAAATCTATTGGATTTCACATTTGTATGGCTGAACGAGTACATAACGAGAACATACTGATGATAATGATAAAAATGAATATGATTACTAATCACAACATAATAAGGATTTTAAGCTCTTAAGACTATCATAAAAATCCTCCCTTTGAGAGATTATTCCTAACAATTTCACTCATAATGCTTTCAAATTCTCAAGACCACCATAAGAATCCTCTCTTTGAGAGATTATTCCTAACAATTTCACTCATAATGCTTTCAAGTTCTCAAGACCACCATAAGAATCCTCTCTTTGAGAGATTATTCCTAACAATTTCACTCATAATGCTTTCAAGTTCTCAAGACCACCATAAGAATCCTCTCTTTGAGAGATTATTCCTAACAATTTCACCCATAATGTTTTTAAGCTCTGAAGACCACCATAATAATTCTCCCTTAGAAAGATCATTCGTAAGAATTTCATTCATAATGTTTTTAAGATTTCCAGACCACCTTAATAATCATCTCTTTGAGAGATTATTCCTAACCATTTCACTCATAATGATTTTAAGCTCTCAAGACCACCATAATAATCCTATCTTTGAGATATCATTCCTAACAATATCACTAATACTTATGTAAATAAGAAAATATCAAGTTTCTTATTGAAATATGAAGTATATACTGTACAATATACATTCTTACAAACATCTACTGTGGTAGTCTACACAGACTTTTTCTTTTCCTTTGACATAGTTATTTTTACTTTAAATTTTCGCAAGTGTAACACTAATTTAACTAACCTTCCATTTACCTCTTTTGATGTTTTAAATAAGTTAAGAGTTGATGGCATGCTTCCCAACAAATATAATTACCATAAAAATACTGATAGAATTTATTGGTAGCCTAAACCCCATTCATACATTCTAGCTTGATTACACAATAGCGAGTGTCAGCAGATGATAATTTCTTTTTGGTTTATGATACTGGCAACTTATATCCTTTGTATTCTTGAAATAATACTTCACTCAGGCTGGTATTTGAAATATCAGTTTGGAGAATAAATGATTTTCCAAATCTACCACCCTTAGAATGGGTTCTTGTGTTAGATTTTTTTTTATTTTTTTTTATCTTAAAGACGGTGTCCTGATGCTTCTGCTCCCCTACTTGAAGTTGTTCAGTGGATTAGCTTTGGTGAGGTAAGTTCGAGGCACAACAATAGTTGTGTATGCTAGTCATATACTTGCGGTAGTAGATAAAAAGTTCATGGAAAGATTGAATTTCGTTTTTAGTACAAGGGATTCATGTTTTTTTTAACGTTCTCTACGTTCTTGGGAATTGGTTTCAACATGCCTCTCCTGCTGCCTGGCCTACGTATTCTATATTTGGTATGCCAACTTGAAATTTTCTTGGTTTAGCAACAAAGTTAATGGCTCATAGTCACGCGAACACTTCTTGTAGGACCTGACAATGCTTCTCCCACGCTGTCGAATGAATTAGATGTTATCCAGCGATGCTTCAACCAACTCTAGATCTCAAAATAACATTCACATTAGCCTATTAAGCACTGCAGTGGCATTACCAAGACCACATGGTAACACGGTGAACTGGACAAGTCCTGCAGGTGTTACAAAGGTAGTTAATTCCTTACTTCCCCTTTATGTATATCGGAACCTGCCAGTATCATTTGGTCAAGTCGATCCTGGAGAAATATTTACTGATAGCCACACTAGAGAAGATCCCTTTTGATCACACATAGGCTCAGCATCATAAGAAAATATTTTATTCAGTTCTCGAAAGTTTAAAGACAATATAATCATTCCATATTTCTTCGGCGCCACACTCAAGGGCGGAAATAGGTTGATATCAACGGTTAAATGATTCATAACTTCTTTATACTTCATATATCCTTTTTAACAACATCCTGCAAACTGTAGAGAATAGGATATGGCTTAACTCTAATCATAACTGATGATCATAGTTTAATCTTACACTAGGCTAACAATGCCTTGGATACATCAGTAGCAGTATCCATATTATCTTTCAAAATGACGTGAAGTTTCATTCCTTCCATTCCTTCTAACTCAGGATTTAATTTGAACTTCTTTCCAAGTCTCCTCCTGAAAATAGGTTGGTACAGTTACATTTTTATATTCAAGGTTCTGGTCATTTTTCTTGGTTACTACAGAGGCTAACTTGGTCATCTGTATTGTCACAGGATTTCGGGATAACTTCTTCTCAAGTAGATTTATGTGATACTCACATCGATTTCGTAATTCCCCCGATTATATCTCTGTTACTTTGAATGGTTTGTTTCCTTGTAACAACAGCTTGTTGGTATTTTTAAGAAAAAGTAGTAGTACTTCATTAAGTTCGGACATCTTCTGGTCTTTTGCCTTCCAATTTCGGCATTGATGGACAACTTCTTGCACTTTTTTTCAACTCTTCCATTGCTTATGAAAGTTTCATGCAGCCATTCTTGGACATCAATCACATACTTGTAGGAAGTTTTCGTTAAATCTTCCACCAGAGTATCCTCCCATAGATCTTTCAACGATATCAATGGTCTTCTCACAGTTTGGAGAACGAGCTCAAAGGGCGAAAACTTTGTGCCCCTTCGCAGTATATCTATATGCAAACAACAAGAATACAAGACACCAATGGCATTCCATGGGTTGCTCTACAAACATCTTTAACATTCCGTTGAATCGTTCGACCAGCCAATGACACATGGCATGATAAGGAGTACTCTTTACCCTCCTCACGGAAAACAGTTTGTATACTTCCTCCATCATATCCAAAGTAAACTTAGCTTGGTGGTCGGAAAACTACCTCTCTTTTAATTACAGCCCAACCGAAAACATCCAAAAGTGCTTCAGTATCTTTCAGTGTCAATTGCAGACAAAGCCTTTGCTTCCAGGAACCTTAGTGGCATAATCTGAAACTGGTAAGATGTATCAGAAACCGTTTAATAATCGAGGTTCTATTAAGCTCACAAGATCCACAGCTAGAGGGCCAAATGGTTCCTCTTTTAGTGGCATCTTTCCCAATATCGCTAAAGTTCCTCTGTTCTCTGACATATGTCACAGGACTTACAATACCAGATTATCTTTTGTAATACACCAGGCTGAGGAGACTTCTTTAGGATTCTGTCACAAGTTTTACCTATGCTAAGACCTCCTCCCATCATACCTGGATTTTCTAAAACCATTGCAGCTACACGATACACTTGTTGTAAAATCAGTTAATAATTCTAATTGGATCCTGCTAGTGATCTTCTATTCACCTTCTTTTTGAAGATTGCTGATATCTTTATCTTTATATGTCTGGTTGAGCACAGCTACTTTGATTTTAGCAACATCCTTTTCTTCTTCGCTTGCCTGCCGGTTAAAATACTACCATTTTGATTTTCTGGTTTTAAACCATCAGAAGCACCACGGATATTACCAATAAGATCAAGCAGCTAGGTAACTGGAGTTGCAGCTTTTATTTTACCTATAAAGTACAGAGTTTTTATCCTAATCTCAGCATCCAGGAAACAATAAACCATAGAATTTTCTCTTGTTGTCAACAGGACCCCAGTTCTCCTTCACCAGTATGATTGTACTGTAAGTCTGCCCTCCTTCATAGGTAGTTCTTGTTGTCCTTCTACACTGTCCATCGCCCATTGTTATTTTTTAATCCACCATTATCTACTGAAAGTGTACTACTACATACTTTAAATCCCTTACCATCTTTCACCAACTGTCCCTTGTCATTCAACAATTCTAGTGGATTTACATTAACAAAGCAAGCAGTCATTTACTTTATCTTCACTTCTGTGGAAACTGAAGTAATAGCTCTTACTGGAGGTTTTGTCATTCTGAGTCATATATCCTCTGGAAAAGCAGTCAGCTGCTATTTAACCGGGCTTTTTACAAAAGAAACATATTATACCAGCAAGTTTAAATTCAGGTCTCGCAAAATTTCTACCATAGAATAGATCAGGTATTTTAAGAAAATCACTCCCTGGCACTTAGCTAATTACTTTGCTGACATACCTTTTATCCAATGTATTGTTGCCGCTGCAAGAATTTCTGGTAAAAATTTATGTTATTCCTCTTTTTTGCGAATATTTCATGGTCTTACATAGTATAAAATTTTTCATGATGTAATAAATCTTTCAAATCCCAACTGTTATTTCTGCACGCTTCAATTGCTAACCAGCGTTCAATCAGCTTTTTGTTGTAGGCAGCTAAGAGTTGAGTGATCTCTTCTTCGTGAAGTTTTTAGCTTCAAAACTTACTTCGGAATCGTTCTGCTGTTTATCCATATCCTTTCAAAGAACGGATTTTGAGCAAAGCGAAAAATCTATTTTTGGGTGAGGTAGCCATGTCGTCCTGATGGAAGTTCCTAATAGGTAGCTTCCTAGGTTATATTTGACTACAGTGATATTCCCAGAGAATTTTACCTTAAGGTATCCAGAATTCTAACTCCTGGAGCGAATACCCCTAAATAAATCTCACAGGGATATCGCATAATATCAAAGGACGTATTCTTGACACGTCACATAGCTATCTTCACCTCGAACAGTATTAACGCTTTGAGGGGCTATAGTGACAAGAATCTGAAACAAGAATGAAAAGAGAGCCGCTCATAAGACATCTCTCCTATTCCGTTTCCAGTGTGCATCTGATGAAAGCGGTAGCGCCCTCTTTATTCCTTTTAGCGATATACGAGGTGCTACAGATACTGTATTATAGGTAGGGGTCGATAAGCCCTTTTTCAATAAAAGGAAGGGCGGGTCCATCAGGACGAGCTGGCTACCTCACCGAAAAATAGATTTTTCGCTTCGCTCAAAATCCGTTTTTGGGGCTCAGGCCATGTCGTCCTGATGGAAGTTAACCAGAGCATTACTGTATCTGTGGATTCTCAACCGGTGCCGTACTCTCAAGAAAATATTTTCCTGGTCCGTCTAGACCTAGAGACCTATGATATTACCGTCATACATCATTTCATCTAAGCATGAACTATGTTAGCGATTCCTGCCCCCTACAGGGAAGAATCGTACTAGACTCTGAAAAAAGTCTCGAGGAGTACATAATAACTATGGATGACAAAATGACAAGCTTGTATGGTGGTCTCACCCTATACATTATAAAGCAAAGTTTGTATAAGAGTCACCAACGTCAGTATGAATTTCTGACATATCCCCCAATGTGACTACTCTTATTAACTATTGGATCACAGTTGTATCCACATAGGAAAAATTTTTCCATCTCTACCACCATCCCCTTAGGGTACAGCGTCAACCCTTCGTAAGTGGACTTTTGCTTGAATCAGGGAAAATTCTTAAAAGACATACCATGATAAAAATATCATTATTTTAATTTTAATGCTCAGTACATTTCTAATAAAATGAGTGTGAACTAGTTTATTAAAATTTGATAAACATACATATCAGATCAACATTTATAAAAGTTATAGAATGTGGATGATATCCGTTAAAGCATAAAGAAAACAGTCAACAGAAAATATTGTTTCGCCTACTAGGAAACAGATTTGCCACTTTAATTGAATTATTAATAACAATGATACAGTCTGTATACTGTTTATTTACACTAGCGTAAGAAACGCTTGGCACAAGTGTCCGAATTATGCTATAGTTCACCAATGTCAATGGAACAGTTCGTAAGGACACTTGCGCGGCCTAACACTCAGTGTGTAGTAACATACAGTGACTGCACACCCACCCTCTTAATTAATCGCCCCAAATTAATTACACTGTTCCTCGCAGATTTAAAACAGAAGGTTAAAGAATTCTACCTGCTGCTACCACAGACTTTTGAGTTGCTCCACTTGCTTCACATAGTACATAAAGAACACCTTGGATGACTACCAGCCGGTGTACAAACAAAGATGTTCAAAGTCCATCTAATTAAAGAAATTTTATGGAGGAGGCAACTTTCCTCGGATCATGACTAGTGGGTGTACTGTCTGGATCCATTCTGCGAATAACACGGGTGATTTCGCCCTTAGTTATAGATAACTTTGAACCCAGGGTTTCTCCTCTGAATAGCTGTCTTCCCATAAAGTCTGAGGTTCTATGAAGATAGACCTTTAGGCACTCCACTGGACATAGAGATGCATCTTCCTTCAGAGGGCAGATTCTCTAGGGACCCCACCTGTTGGTGGGTAGCTTGTTCTTTGTAAGAAACGTTGGGTCTGGAAATAGATTCAGTTCTCCATCCAAGAACTGGACGTAGCCTTCCTCTCTAGAGAGAGCCACTAATTCACTAACTCTGGCCCCCAAAGCGAGAGCAAGCAGAAATATGACTTTTAATTCAAAACCTTCTAAGCGCATTCCTCATTGTTCATTATTTATGCACAATGAAGAATCTTATCTCATGACTATGCAAAGGGTCTTTGAAGGCGCTGAAGGGCTGAGCCTAGCATGGGCCTTCGTAATTCATTAAGAACGTTTTTAGAAAGGTCGACCTGTAAGGCATATAGTATCTGTCTTGTCAAGGCAGGCTTGAACAATAGTATTGTGTTGGCTGCTAAACCTTGCTCATGAAGGTGAATGAAGAATGATAAATAGGAATCTGTCTAGATTTCTTCGCCTTGACAAAGGATATCTGTTTCTTCCCTGAAACCTTATAATGTCTTCTGGTTTCCTCCAAAATTCTAAACTAACTTTTAACACTGAATCTTTTTCTCATCGCTAAGGAGAGAAAATCATGAGATTTAGGTTCCGTGTTTTCTGTGAAGACAGTCGACGTCTGTACCCGCTGAGACTCGATGGATCCGGTAGCGGTACGAATTTTATTCGTAGTTCCAATGCCAGAGGGAACCACACGCTTTTGGCCACTTGTGGGCCACTATTGCTGCTTTCCCTTTGAAGGATCTCAGCTTGTCGAGGACCTTCAAAAGGGGGTTGTGCGGAGGGAACAGAAAAATATTGGACCATCTGTTCCAGCGTAGGGACATAGCGTCCACTGCCTCCGCTAGCGGATCGTTGTATGGGGACACGTAACGATCTATTTTCTTGTTGTCTTTCGTCACAAAGAGGTCTATCTGCAGCTCTTGGACTTGACTCGAGATGAAGGAGAACGATCCTGCGTCAAGGGACCATTCTGACTCTATTGGTGTAAACATGGATAGAGCGTTCGCTGTCACATTGCGGAACCCTTGAATGTGAACTGCTGACAGGTGCCATTTCTTCCATTCCGACAAACGGAATATGGCCAACATCACTTGGTTGATTTGAGGTGACCTCGACCCTTGTTGATTCAGGCATCTCACTATCACCTCGCTGTCTAGAACCAGTCTTATGTGGGTCGAGTGGCGAGGAGATACTTTCTTCAGTGTCAGAAGTTCTGCTATGGCTTCTAGAAAGTTGATGTGAAATGACTTGAAAAGATTGGACCAAACTCCTTGGACTCTTCTGATGAGAGTGACCTCCCCAGCCCTTTGAAGCGTCTGTGTGGATAGTTACTGACGGGGGAGGAGTTTGAAGAAGTATTGACTTCTTCAATTGCTTGGCATTAGACCACGGCTTGAGAAACGTTCGCAGTCGAGTCGGTAGTGGTCTTATTAGATCTCTTCCTGCATTTGATGCGTATTTTCTCCAGACTCCTGTTGCATCCTTTAGCTGTGCTCTTAGCACTGGATCTGTTATCGAAGCAAACTGTAGAGAGCCCAGCACTCTCTCCTGTTTGCGTCTTGATATCTGTTGGGATTTCAATAGTCTCTTGACAGATCCTGCTATTTCTTTCCTCTTCTTCCCAGGAATGGAAAGTCGATGTGACTCCAAATTCCAGTGGATTCCCAACCACTGAAATTTTTGAGCTGGAGAAAGTCGAGACTTTTTGATGTTGATCATGAATCCCAGATGTTCCTGGAACTGGATCACTATCATAGAAGCTTCCATGAATTCTGTCCTGGATGCTGCCCACACCAGCCAGTCGTCCAAGTAGGCTACTACTTGGACCCCCTATAGGCGTAAATGATGGATGGCTGCGATCGCAAGCTTCATGAAAATCATTAGGGCTATGTTTAGCCCGAAAGGCATGGCTCTGAAGGCGTAAAGTTTTCTATGTAACTTGAAGCCTAGGTAGGAGGAGAGGTGACGATTAATTGGAACGTGCCAATAAGCGTCAGATAAGTCTATAGAGACAGTATATGCCCTTTTGGGCAGTAGGGTCCTTATGTGTTGAAGTGTGAGCATTCTGAACTTGTAGTTCACTATAAACTTGTTGAGTGGCGACAAGTCTAGAATGACTCTGAGTTTTTCTGAGTCCTTCTTTGGAACACAAAACACCCTTCCTTGGAATTTGATGGACTTAACTTTCCGGATTACTCTTTTGTCTAAGAGCTCTCGAACATACTCTTCCAGAACGGGGGTTGAGTTTGGGAGAATTGAGGAAATTGAGGTGAAGGACTGTTCCAGCTCCAACCTAGTCCAATCTTTATTAGGCTGTGGGCCCAGTGATCGAAGGTCCAGCGATCCCTAAATAGCTGTAGTCTCCCTTCTACTGGAAGTATCTCACTTCTGTTGTTGTGGACCTGAGGCCTTGCCTCCTTGACCGCGTCCTCCCCTGGATCCCCTTCCTCTTGAAGGGCGTCTAGAAGAACCTCTGGCTGTTCCTCTAGCTTTCGAACGAAAGGATAAAGTCTGCCTTTCGAAGGCTGGGTTAAAAACTTGCGAATGTGTCACCACTTGTTGAGGTACCAGCTGGTACGTGGTTGGAGGTTGTGCCACTATCTGAGGCACCGCGGTTACAGGAAGTTGTTGTTGTTGCTGCTGTCGGTAGGGTTTAGCCGGCCGAGAGGATGGCTTAGGCCTTTTTGTCTTCTTCTTGGGTTGGGGACCCTCATCCGGAGAAGACTTTTTCTGTGGCGGCCTTGTCTACTACCTCTTTAACCACTTCGTTGGGAAAGAGGTCTTTACCCCAGATAATAGAGGAGATCAGTTTCCTCGGTTCGTGCCTCACCGCAGCCGAGGCGAACACGAACTCTCTACAGGCTCTCCTAGCTTTAGTAAAGCTATAGAGATCCTTCGTAACTGTGGCCAGATGGGTTTTGGCCACTACCATGAACATGTCCTGGTTCTTGGGGTCACTTGCCATCGTTTTTAATGTCATTTGCATCGACATTGATGCCGCAAGTCTTTCCTTCGTCTCTTTCTCTCTGCGCAAGAGAACCTTCGACAGTTTTGGAAGTTCCTCACCAAACTGACGTTCAGCCATATCAGCTTCCAGCTTCCCGACTGAGAAGGTAAGGTGTACGTCCTTCCAGTCTTCTTAGTCCAAGGGCAAGGTCAGAGATAACGGCTTGCATTCCTCCAAGGAAGGGCATGGTTTTCCTGCCTCCACCGCCTTTAAGACTGCCTTATATCCCTTTTCCATGAAGGGAAAGGCTTTGGTAGGAGAGGCCACAATGGAGGGAAGCTTCTTATTCAAGGATGGCACTTTTGAGTTTGTGAAGCCCCTCTCTTTCATGGAGCCCACTAGTAACACCTGTGCTTTACTATGGTTAAGAACTATGACCTCCTTTCGGCTCAGTCTCCTCCTTTGAGGCTGGCTTCTTCCTAAGACGGGCATAGCAGTCCGGATAAGAATCTTTGTTGGGTCAAAATTCCACCTTTTCCAGGGGAATTGCTCCCAGCTTTTCTGATATCACGATCTTCCCGGTTGTCATTGGCATATGTTCGGCATACCTCCAAGGATTGGTATCCGAGCACAAAGGAAGATCCTTCATGTTAAGTCGCTTCTGGGGCCCACGTGATGCTGCAAGTTTACGTATCTCCAGTTTCATTGCAGCTTCCTTCTCATCATTCTTCCTTTGAATTTGTTGGATCATCTCAACAATAGAAGAAAGAGTCCTTCCCAGTTCATCTGGGATAGCAGACGATGTAGAGGGAACAGGTTCTGGGTTCGGAACCGATGTAACCGACACCTCGTCGATTTCTTCCTCTTCTACTTGAGGAGCCTGGGACAGCTCCTCCTCCTGACCTTCTCCTAGAAGGTCCTTCTCTGTAGAATCCGACACCTCCGACATCTTATCGTCCAATTGGATGTCTTGAAGGGTGGCCAAGACTTCAGAATCTACCGGATTCTGGGCAGTTGGTATCTCCACCTGAGGCTGAGGAATGACAGCATCAGCCGATGCTTTAGGGAAAAGGTAGGCCCTCATCTTCTCATTTGGAAGGTAAGGGCCTGAGGTGTTTTTCTGAAAACCCCTCACCCAGGTTCATAACTTTTCCCTGGCAGCATCCCTTGACATCGTCGACTTAGGGTTGTCAAAAGCCTCGGTAATCAGGTTAGAACATACTGTACAAACCTGAGGGTCCCAATACCGGAAATCACCTCTGGAGGCAGCGCATGCTGCGTGTCTCCTGCAAAACTGATGTCCACAGAAGTTCTTACTGCAGTCATTACAGAACACACTCCTGCACTTCGGATGGTCCTCCTGTAAAGAGAAGAAAAATCCATGAGTATCAAGTGAAGGCTTTCACTTTTATTAAAACATGTAGCTAACACAGTAAGGCTATAAAAGAAAGAAGGGAAGACACATACTTGTATTTCCTGTCCAGTCAATTGCTGTAACCTCCCAAGATATTAAAACTAAGGTTAATTCTATTCTAGAATACCTTATGTAATTTCCTAAACAGAAATTTAAGGTGTAGTTCACACCTTGAAATAAACTTTTAATATACGGGATAGAATGAATACAGAAAGAACTCACTTTCTATATATAGTACGGTCTCAACAAAAGGCTGTACAAGATAACATTAAGTATGTTGAAGAACTTCAGTGTTATCACAAACTCTGTTCTGTAGTTATATTAATGCAGTGTGTACTACACTACAAATATAGTAACTACTGTACATCGCATGCTGTTGTGCCGGCCGGCATTTACCCCTGTATAGTTCAAAGATATACTACCTTTAACTAATAAGCGGCAGGTCACTAGTTCGCAAATGTGTGCCGCCCGGCAATCATTGCCGGCCGGCAGCTGAAAACACTAACACCCAGCTGCCGGCCACTAATCATAGTGGCCACCAGATTTCGGGATGTGTTTCCACTGCTGGCAGGCAAAGGTAGCAAAACCCATGCCTGCCGGCAGTGGCTTAGAACCAGAGAACCTCCACCTGCCCGGCTGCCAGCTGTTAAGCCGGCAGCCGGGCTAGGGGTACAACACATTAGTCAGAGAAACAGTATGAATATAAGGTTATAAGGTGGCATTGCCATTCGACCTTCCATCCAGAAAGAGTGAACTTATGGAAGGGGAGAATGTAGCATTCAGGCTTCCAAGGAATCCATAGCCTGCCGGACTGTACCGGCTGACATGGAAGGGAGACCAAGGGAGGTCTGGGGTTCACTCTGTAAAGAAAAAGGGGTCGCTGCCGGCCGACACATAATTGCCGGCCGGCAGAGAGCTGAGCCGGTCCTCCATCCTAACCTACACTAGGTACGGAAGTAGGACTGCGGTCAAAGATGCAATGGCTAGGCCATCACTAAGAAAGAGAAGGGGTGGGGGGAGGGATAAGGGTCCGGTCCTATAAACTTTGTTCTAGCAAGAGACACACTCAGCAGTTAGGGAAGCTCATTCTAACCTAGAGTTGTCTATTAGGGAGGAAGACTGGCAATATTTGCTATCCTCCTCCCAACCAGAACAAAGTTAGGTGAAGTTATTTCGCCAGGCAACGGAGAAAAACAAGACAGGACAGTCTGCTAGACCATTAGAGGAAGGAATCCTCTCGTACAGAATCCTTCAGACGTGGACTAGGGAAGCAAAGCTTCCTGTGTCCGCACCTAACCTAGCAAAGGAAACTCATTCTCTGTGCTAGGAAGAAGCAGACCACAGACTAGAAATTCTGATGTTCTGCCCTAACCCAAAAAACCAGTCACTCTGGTTATCAGGTCAGGACAGACATGTCCTAGTATAGTTATACCTGAATATTATTCAGATAGAACCGCTAAGATTAAGCCTAAGGCTTACTCAGAGGGAGAAAGGGATCGAACTTAGTCTCCGGAAGGTTAAAGAACAATCGGGGATGTGCGAAAGTATACTGCTGTACCATAGGCTACTAGCCTAGGTGCAGTGAGAATCGATTACCTAAATCACCGAAACTCTCTCGTATACAATCTTGGAAAGAAAATTCAACAACATCTTACATGTATAGAATATTTGCCTATAGCTTCAATAACAAAACACTCGGAAAAACTTAAATCATGCATGAAAGTACTATGGCCAGACGCCAAGGCTACTAAGCCTCGCGAAGGGAAAGATCGGTTACCTAAATCGCAGAAACTTAAAATGAACGGCATCATATAAGCATTCCTAGAGGAGCTAAATAGCTAGATTATTAAAGCAACACAAACCGGGAACGTCGCTCTAGCTAACTAAATGAACCATAAATAACGAGCTATAGTATCATGGATGCTTCCGGTAGGCAACAGCTCTTGTTTACGTTAATATCACTTTTGATTTAATTCAAAACGACAAGAGCCTACATTTTTAGACAGTAAAGATAATACTCAACTATCCAGAGGCAGAAGAAGCCAGGGAAGACATCAAAATGTTAAATTATGTCCAAAATAACGAGAGAACACAAGGGAAAACACCAATTAGTAGAGCTACACGAAAAGGAATACAAAGGGCGCTACCGCTTTCATCAGATACACACTGGAAACGGAATAGGAGAGATGCCTTATGAGCGGCTCTCTTTTCATTCTTGTTTCAGATTCATGTCACTGTAACCCCTCGAAGCATTAATACTGTTCTGGGTGAAGATAGCTATATGACGTGTCAAGAATACGTCCTCTGATATTATGCGATATCCCTGTGAGATTTATTTAGGGATATTCGCTCCAGGAGTTAGAATTCTGGATACCTTGAGGTAAAATTCTCTGGGAATATCACTGTAGTCAAATATACCCTAGGAAGCTACCTATTAGGAACTTCCATCAGGACGACATGGCCTGAGCCCAAAAAAGCTTTTTTTCACACTATTAAAATCAGCTGCTTTATCTGATATTTGTTGATGAAGTATTCTCAGTCATTTTCACTGAAGTAACGATGCTAAACCGATGCTCCAAACCTCAACTTTCCATTCAGTGGTTTATGTGTAAACCGTAAATCTTTGTAGATGGAAGCCCATGTCACCCTTCTTGTTAAAAAACTATGAGCTCAAGCTGATGTTCGCTATTGATAAACAATAGTATTCCTGTTTTTTTTTTTTTCCTAACTCGAGTCTCTTTAGTCTCGTCTATTACTCAATCATTTCTTGCTTCTATTTCCCTTTCCATTGCCTCTTTTACCATTGCCTTTCTTTCTCGTACGCTAATGTTTTTTAGCGTGTTTGTGTAAATATATATATATATATATATATATATATATATATATATATATATATATATATATATATATATATAAATATATATATACATATATATATATATATATTTATATATATATATATATATATGTATGTATGTATATATATATATATATATAT
>NC_090730.1:105624057-105639057 GCF_036898095.1 Palaemon carinicauda
ATTGGGGACATTGTTTTCAACATCACTAAAGAGTCCTTGAGGAGAAGGATATTTGAAGGAGTCATATGCTTTTGACTAGTTGAAGGAGTCATGCTTTTGACCTAATGCCTCATTAATAATAGCTGCTTAGTTCTGACAATCCTCAATCGCTGTGCTTCCTCACTATACACTCCTTTATCATACCAACAATTACATGGCCATTTATACCCTGATTTTCAGAAGCATGCTAAAATAGCTGTGAGTGTTTTTTTTTATGGTGACATGATTATATAACTTCCCCATTCACCACCCTCACCCACCGTGGATAACTAACCCCACTCCCCCAGGGTCAATTACCCCATGAACAACTACCACTAGGGTAATTAACCCCAACGAATATTGACCATAACGACCGAGGAAACGCTACTCTCTTGATTGCGTTTTATTGAAATTAAATCTATTTTTAAAAATAGGAATGCCCATGTCAAGCATTGCAATAGTCTCTAAATGGAACATTCCAACAGTTATCCGATTACCGATTATTACACAACTACGCATCATTCACACACTACTGAATTAACATTCAGTGCCAATGATTATGTTGTTTTACCCGATAAAAATCAAAATACTTACTCAAATTTTCTTAAGCAGCTAAAATCACTTAAAAAAAAAAGTACATAAAATTAAAATGTTAAGTTTAGAAAAATCCAGTATTAGGAGTTCATAAATGGCTCTTCCACAAGGCCGGAAAAAGAGGATTTTTTTTCTTCTGAATTTTAGCCTATATAGGAGCATTAAATTTCATGGATTTTTGCAGGCAGAGCAAGAGGATAATGAATGTTAACTCTCTATGTGAATGGTAGCAGCAAAGGGTTTAATTCCTATTATTCCTGTAAATTTATGAATCTGCAAAAGCATGCAGAAATTAATGGAGTGACATAACTAGACAAATCTTTTTATTTATAAGAGATATTCGATTATTTCGACATTAGTGTTGTTCAAGTCACTGATGGAAGAAAAGTAGTTTTATTTTACCTCTTTAGTGTAAAATATTCATAAAAAATGCCTTATACTGGCTTTTAGGATCTTCAGAGAGAGAGAGAGAGAGAGAGAGAGAGAGAGAGAGAGAGAGAGAGAGAGAGATAGAGAGAGAGAGAGAGAGAGAGAGAGAGAGAGAGAGAGAGAGAGAGAGAGAGAATGTATAATAAAATTGTTTGTGTTTATTGTAGTCACTATAATAATCGACCATCATATAAATTAATTTTTAGACAATCATGCATATAATTTTTTTTTCTTTGGTACGATTTTACAATGCTTGCGATAAAAATGATTGTATTATGCTTCCAATAACTCATCGGTTTTTTCAAATGCTAGATTGACTGCTTAGGCTAAGTCTTTCGTTGGCCTTCAGATATTCACAGGTTGCATCATTTCGTAATACGTAAGGATACTTCACTGTGAAATACTTCCTAAGGCATTTAGATTCCGGGTAATGTGCCAGAACAGTTTATAGACCCTAAGCCATTTGCCCTTTATTCATCTATTATTTCACATCGATTCCCTTTCCGGAAGGCTGTGTCGTCTCATCATTTGTGTTTGTGGGCAAGAACGGTTAGATTGACATTTGAACTCAAATTTTAAGCATATACAGTAAAATAGTTGCTACATTGCTAATTAAATTTCAACTGCAAGATCTTTAATTCGTTTAATATTTAACGAGGTAGAATGGCAAATTTTTAAAGTTATCACAAAGTATATTCAATGAGTTTTTTTTTCTTAATTTAAATTTTGATCCAAGTAATGGGAGATAAGAAAAAAATTAATTAGTGAGACGTTGTCTTTTGGGAGTTTGGAGGATTTGTTTCCTAAGAATCCTGATATCAACATTTACCGTGCTTTGGGCTATAATATTCATTATTTTCTGTAGTCATCCAGATACCATCATATTTTCAATATATGCTCACTCTGAAAGTGTTTTGTAGGATAGATTTCCCGGTTGCTTTAAAATCAACTAAGAAATTTTCGTCAACTGGAATAATGATTAAGAAATGTGAAATAGTTGTAGAGATTGTAAAGATGGGCTTATATTAGATTGCAAAAATTTATATACAGTCCTCCAAATGCTTTGTTACTTAACTCATCTAATGAAATTTTCGTCTTGACTTCTCACAAATTTCTAAGGGCTCCAGGTTTTAATGGTCAAGTGAAGGTGTTTCATGTTGCCGCTCGAGAGAATTTTTTTTTCTTTTTTTTTTTTTTTTTTTTTGCTGGAGGGATAGTGAAAAACCCTTGTTTTCAAACTCAAACAGTTGGGTCGTTTCTGAGCATTATAACTGATTTTTTAAGTAATAGATCTCAAAGCGTTGTTGTTGATGGTCCCCATAGTGAGTATAGGAATATGCTATCTGGTGTTCCACAGGGTACCGCTCTTGGTCCATTACTTATCATGTTATTTACACATGGCATATGGTTTGGCCTAGAAAACAAGCTTGTTGTATAATGTAGAAGATGCTACTCTCTTTGCATGAATTCCATCTCCTGAATGTAGTTCTGGGGTTACTGAGATCTAGCTAAAATTAGTTCATGGTGCAAATTATGGAATATTATTGAAAGTAGGCCAAGGACATTGGCTCCTCAACATCCGGATCTCAACATTGATAATGTTTCTTTAACTTTGTATGACTCTTTCAACATTTTAGGTGCAATTCTTTACAGAAAATTTACTTTTGAGAAACACAGTAGGTCTGTGTCTTCTTCAATTCAACAAAAGATTGGCTTATTTAGAAAGCCTTTCAAGATTTTCCGTGATCAATCTGTTTTGAGGAAGTCTTTTAATTCTTTCATTTTACCTTATTACAAGTATTGTTCTCCTGTCTGTTGTTAAGCTGCTGGCTCACATCTTAATTTGTTGGACAGGAAGTTACGGTCTATTAAATTTCTTATTCCTGATTTAGATATCAATCTTTGGCACTGTCGTTCAGTTAGTTCATTTTGCATGTTGCATAGGATTTTTCATAATTTTGACCATCCGTTACATTCAGATCTTCCTGGACAGTTCCTTCCTGATCGCAATACTAGATATGCATTTAATTCTAATAGTCAGGCCTTTTCCATCATGAGATTCAATACTACACAGTATTCTAGAAGTTTTATTCCAGCTGTGACCAAGTGGTGGAATGATCTTCCTAATCGGGTAGTTGAATCAGTATAACTTCAAAAGTTTTAAGTTGCAGCAAATGTTTTTATGTTGAACAGGCTGACATAAGTCTGTTTATAGTTATGTATGAAGTATCTGTTTTAATGTTGTTAATGTTTTTTAGAATATTTT
The DNA here is from genome assembly GCF_036898095.1 of Palaemon carinicauda. Taxonomy (NCBI): domain Eukaryota; kingdom Metazoa; phylum Arthropoda; class Malacostraca; order Decapoda; family Palaemonidae; genus Palaemon; species Palaemon carinicauda. The sequence continues at coordinate 105,627,365 of NC_090730.1, forward strand.
ATTTTGATTTTTCATTACTTCTTATTTCGTTTATTAATCTCATTGTTTTCTGGTACAGTCGGCATGCCACCGGCTGAGTCAGTACCCCGGCAACAGTACTTGTGGCCGGCAGTCCAAGGGAGGTCTGAAGAACCTTGGTGACAAAAGAGACTTCGCTCCAAAGCCATCATGGCTGCCGGCAGCCGCCATAGCCGCCGGTAGCCGTCATGGCAGCCGGCAGTTGACATGGCCGCCAGCAGCCGGCATAGCCGCCAGCAGCCGCCATAGCTGCCGGCAGCCTTCATAGCCGCCAGCAGTTGTCATGGCCGCCGACAGCCGCCATTGCCCCTGGCAGCTAACATGGCCGCCGGCAGCCGCCATGGCCGCCGGCAGCCGCCATGGCCACCGGCAGCCGCCATGGCCGCCGGCAGCCGCCATGGCCGCCGGCAGCCGCCATGGCCGCCGGAAGTCATCATGGCCCCCGGCAGCCGGCATAGCCACCAGCAGCCGTCATGGACGCCGGCAGTTGTCCTAGCCGCCGGCAGTTGTCCTAGCCGCCGGCAGTTGTCCTAGCCGCCGGCAGTTGTCCTAGCCGCCGGCAGTTGTCCTAGCCGCCGGCAGTTGTCCTAGCCACCGGCAGCTATCATGGCCGCCGGCAGCCATCATGGCCGCCGGCAGCCAGCATAACCACCGGCAGTCAGACAACAGCTGTTAAGTAGGAGTCTGGCCGGACCCGCAACCCACCAGCAATCGGTGAGATTGCAGGGTGACGGCCCAAAGAGTTGCGATGGCAAAGCTATCACTAAAGGACAGAGGGGGGAGGGAAAAGGGTCCTGCATGAGGTGTGAAAGGAGCCGGCAAGGTTGCTGGTCCTACCACACCACTAAGAAACTCGGTTTCAGTATCGGCGCTGTCCTAGGCAGCAGGAGAATATCTATTCTCCAGCCTATGGTCTGCCAATACAGTTAAGGGGACGGCGGCAGTGCTGACTCCTCTCAACAAGGGAGAAACAGAGTTCCAGTGCCGGCGCCATCCTAGGCGGCAGAAGACTGTCTTTTCTTCAGCCTAGGGTCTGCGAGCACAGGACTAGTCTTTTAGACCGCAGGGAGAAGGTGACGTCATCATACAACCACTTCAAGTGCGGCCTAGGGAGGGCTAGCCTCCTATGGCGGCAGCCTAGTCAGCAGGGGAATGACTATTCACCCTGCCGGCGGTGTGCCAGCACAGGACTATATACTCTAAGGTTCTGACCGAATCCCAAAACCTGCTATCTGCGGCTAAGGGAAGGGACAGAGAACCTTAGGCTAGTCATGCCTGAATGGAAACTCGAGGCACGACCCACTAGGGTTTTAGCCTAAGGCTATACTCAGAGGGAAGGAGGGAATACCTTTAAATCTCCACTGGATACAAGTATCGGTTATATAATAATTCTAGGAGATATCTATCTCCACCCAAATTGATAAAACGATACACGAGGGTAAACGGGGAAATGTCTAAAAGTATACTACATCGCCTAGGTTAGGTTACCTAGGCAAGACGAGATCTCAGTTACCTAAATCACCGAAAATCTAACGTATAAAATCGACATAAGAAAGGAAAATTTATGCATACCATAAATATCTTTACAAGTATAAAATGCCTAAATAGCTTTCATGATTAATTATTTAATGCCATTTCAACCTGGAATGTCGTTCTACTAACTAAATAACACATGCCTAACGAATGACAGTGCCCATGGTGCCTCCGGTAACAGGCCTAGCTCCTAAGCACAATAAATTACTCAAATATCATTGTGAAACAGGAGCTAAAATAAACACATTGTAAAGAGTCAATACTCAACTTTCCAGAGGCGAAAGAAGCTGGAGATTGCATAATAATCATCGCAGAATTGATCGAAAAAGTTAGATCAACAGGGAACACCACCGTGCGAATTCGCTACAAAATTAGGAATGTCCGCCATCTTGGATATGGCGCCATCTTGATACTCAATAGTATTATGGGAAATAGAGTAACCTTGATAACGGCTCCCCTTCCAAAACTGCCACTCTTCCCCCTCGAAGCAAAAACGCTATTCAGGGTTAAGATTGCTATATGTCATATCAAGATATACGTTCCCTGATTTATGCGATATCTTTAAGAGAATGTTAAGGATATTCGCGCCAGGAGTTAGAATTCTGGCGACCTAAAGGTAAATTCTCTGGGAATATCACTGTAGTTCATATATCCCTTGGAAGCTACTATTAGGAACCTTCCATCAGGACGACATGGCTTGAGCCCAAATATATATATATATATATATATATATATATATATATATATATATATATATATATATATATATATATATATGTATTCACCTTCTCACAAATAGAAAAATTCTGTGAAATGGAAAAAGATCTGTATTGCGTATTTATTGACTTCAGGCAAGCGTTTGACTCCATATGGAAGGAAGGAATGATTAGGATTTTGAAGGAATGGGGATTAGAACCAAAAATACTGGAAACCATCAGAAGATTGTATGAAAGGACATCTGCTAGAGTAAGAAAAGGAAAGTGTTTGACAGAAGAGTTCATAACCACTGGTGGGGTTATACAGGGTTACCCACTATCACCACACCTCTTCAACCTATACTTGGAATGGGTTATGAGAATGGCCCTTGGAGGTTGTACCATTCCTCCTTAGTGTACCCAAAATGTCGTATGGTAATTTTCATCATACACCCTTGAGAGCAGACATATGGATTTATTATTTTCACATAATACCGCATTGGAACTAAATCTAATGTGAAATTTTACATTAAGTAATTAAGTATTCTATATATAAAATTTTATACTTGCTAATGTAAACTCATTTTACTGTAGTCAAGACACCGATATATGTGAGGCCAGAAAATTATTTTTTGTATATATATATATATATATATATATATATATATATATATATATATATATATATATATATATATATATATATATATATTATGGCTTGGTATCGTCAACATTTTTACTACATAATTGTTAAATAAGAGTATAGTCTCTTTTTTTGGGGATTGTCGTATTTGAAACCTCGTATATATGAAATTCGTTTTAAAGTGTGTTAAGTGTATACAGAAAATGTTCATACTTGGAGTTACATTCATATTCTGGTACTAAAATTGAAAAGTCAATAATCACTCTATTATTTTTGTGAGCATTACAGTTTTGCATTCCTAAAAATATTGGTAATAAAATAAATTTTATTATTGATATAGCAAGGTACTAAAATAACTGTATATTAGGCAATAACAATACCGATACCCATAGTACAACTTACTTGCATTACAACAATATAACAATTTTATAGATAGTCCTCGAATGATAATAAATTTAACGTTAAAGTAACGCACTGAAGCATTTATTAAGGAGTATTTTATCCCTTTGCCAGAATTGTTATATTCCATTAGTTAGAAAGAGATATCATTAATTGATGAGGTACTGAGATTTTTTTTTATTTTCCTCATTTAAGGAAAGTTGAAATCAAAGCAACCTGTGTAATAGACTAAGCAATAGTAAAAATTATCCACTTAACCATCCAGTGATCGGTTATATCATGGATACATACAACACTTGATGGTTAAGTATGTTCATGCTTCTGATTTCAAAGCTCTGTTACCCACACATAATAATTACTATATGTAAAAGCAATATTGTATATTTTATAATCAATATTTTTAATGAACTAACACAAATAAAGAATTACATCTCATTGAAGGTAAAAAGGCCTTCAGTGAATATTTATTTTATTATCCATAATCTTATATCTACTGCTGTCGAACTAACTTAATAAGAAAAAAATAAAAAAATAAGTGTTTTTGTGATTGCCGGTGATTTCAGTACTCATCCTTTGAAGTGGTTGCATTCAGTTTCCTCTACTAATTGCTATGAGTTCAGACTATGCGCAAATGATAATGTGAAACTCTGCAAAAGATTGTGACGACCCAAGAGTAGATTGTGACTCAAAGGCAGGATCAAAGCAACTGAGTAACTTTTATTGTTGTTGTTGTTGTTGAAGATTGCCTGGCCCTGTTGGCCAGACACGGGTCTTACACTCTTGCAGCCCGTAGCCACTTTTATTACAGAATATCAGTTTATATATACATCAATTGCGGGCAAAAAGGCCATAACATATAACAGGCTGTTTCCTGTTCAACCAACAACGGTTTCTGTTAACAGTTAACGGTGAGAAAAAACAGACATGTTTATTCAGGTCCCTATCAGTGCGAGGGGAGGACGAAGATACAAAGTGGACTATATACAAAAGAAAGAAATGTCATTACTATGTACGATCGTACGACACACGGTTGGTACATGGCTTCCCCCTAAAAATGACATACTGTACATTTCTTCGCGGCTGCCCTGAATCCGGAGTGGTAGTAGCAAAACTGCGGTCGATGAGAGGCAGTGAGTGGCTATAGAAGTCGTTGGTTGGGGCGCAAGCGAGTGGTGGATGATCGGTGGCTTTGTCGCCGCTCCGGCTTATCACGTGGTAGGCTTTGTGTCCTACGGCATTCAGAGGCATACTGTGTTCTATGGCATTCATAGGCGTGTGTGTCCTACAGCATTCACGTCAGCTTCTGTTGATGTTGAATAGGTGTCCTCTTCGTCAGAAGTGGAGGCATTGATGGAAGTCTTGAAGGTCGTGAAGTGGCTGTCCATAAGGTCATCGGCTTTGGTCATCAAGTATTTTATGGGTAAACTATCGACATCGGGTATGGCAGTGCGTACAGGTTCGGGTATACGGTTTACCCAAATGGCAAGAAGTAGGTTCACCTCACGAGGAGAGCCGTCTGCGGCAGTTTGCAGGCGAATGATACTGGTCATTTCCCTGGGGGCGAGAAAAGGCCTTAGGTCCCCCAACGGTTTTTGAGAGAGGTGAAAAAGCCTTTCTATACGGGTGGCTGGCGACGGCAAGTACTGCTGCAGAGGGTATGTTTTGAGGGTGTCATAGTAACAGTGAGGTGGGGTGATGGCGGGAGGAGCAAGTAGCTCCCGGGGCACCAATATGACGAGCCAAGAGTAGGTTGTGACTCAAAGGTGGGATAAAAACAACTGAGTAACTTTTATTACTGAACATCAGTTTATATATACATCAATTGCGGGCAAAAAGGCCATACCATATAACAGCTGTTTCCTGTTAAACCAACAACAAATTTCTGGTAACAGTTAACGGTGAGAATAACAGACATGTTTATTCAAGTCCTTATAAGTGCGACGGGAGGGCGAAGATACAAAAGAGGCTGTATACAAAAAAGAGAAATGTTGTTACTATGTACGATCGTGTGAAACACAGTTGGTACAAGAATCTCACTAACTAATTCCACTGAGGTTATAACAATGAAGGTTACACCTCCATTTGGGACACCTGATCACAAATTGGTTTCTTTAGACATGTATCTTAGCCAATGTGTCTTACTCATTCATATATATATATGCAAACCCATAGACACACATAAAATATATATATATATATAAATATATATATATATATATATATATATATATATATATATATATACCGTATATATATATATATATATATATATATATATATATATATATATATATATATATATGCATAGTTATATATATATATATATATATATATATATATATATACGGTATATATATATATATATATATATATATATATATATATATATATATATACATATATATATATATATATATATATATATATATATATATATATATATATATATATATATATATATATATATATATATACATATATATATATATATATATATATATATATATATATATATATATATATATATATATATATAGATATATATATAAATCATGGAAGCTGACGCTTGATGAGTATGGAATGTAATAAAGCAACGGAAGTCTATTCATAATCCCATCCGTGGCTAATATATATATATATATATATATATATATATATATATATATATATATATATATATATATGTTTATATATATATATATATATATATATATATATATATATATATATATATATATATATATATATATGTATTTATAAACATATATATATATATATATATATATATATATATATATATATATATATATATATATTTATATATACATATAAATATATATATATATATATATATATATATATATATATATATATATATATATATATATATGTATATATATATATATACTGCGTATATATATATATATATATATATATATATATATATATATATATTATGTATATATAAACACACATATATATATTTATATATATATATATATATATATATATATATATATATATATATATATATATGTTTATATACATATATATATATATATATATATATATATATGTATATATAAAGATATATATATATATATATATATATATATATATATATATATATATATATATATATCTATATATATACATATATATATATATATATATATACATATATATATATATAAACATATATATATATATATATATATATATATATATATATATATATATATATATATATGTATATATATATATATATCACTCACTCACTAAAACCCGTCCGGTATTCTCCCGGTTTGGTCCCGCATTTGATATCGCCAATCTCTCCAGTGACCCCTATCCAGTGCCTATCCAATGCCATCTGTGCCAGCTGCTGAAATGTTTCGCCTCTCTTTGCTTTTTTGAAGGTTTTCACCCATGAATATCTTGGTCGTCCTCTCGGTCTATTTCCGGCCTCTCGACCATGAAGCACTATCTTTGGCCATCTGGCCTGTTCCATCCTCTTTACATGCCTAAACCATCTCCTCTGAATATCTTTCACTCTTATCAGAATTGTGTCCTCAACACCAGCCATTTCTCTCACTCTCTCGTTCGTAATTCTGTCCTTTCATCTTACACCACAGATTCTTTTCAGACATCTCATTTCAAAGGCTAATATCTTTTTTTCTTCTCTCTTCTTCAGTATCCAGCATTCAGCACCGTATATCACTGTGGGGATCACTATTGCTCTTAATAGCCTAATTTCCAACTTAATGGATATATTTCTATCTTTCCAGATTTTTTATAGCCTTCCAAATGCTTTCTGGCCGCTTGAGATTCGGTCTTGAATTGCTCTTTCCATCTTTCCATCTGCTGTGAAAAACACTCCCAAATATTTAAACTCATTGACTTGTTCCACTTCTCCCTCTGATAGCTATATTTCTAAGGCCTTTCTTTGGCGTCCAATTTTCATAATTTTGGTTTTTTCTCTATTTATCACTAATTCATACCTACTGCACTGCTCCTCCACCATTCTCAACACTCTCTGAAGTTCCTCCTTAGTTTCTGCTAAAAAGACTATGTCATCTGCATACCTCATGTTAGATATTTTTGTCCCTCCTATATCTATGCCACCCTCATAATCTCCAAGTGCCATTCTCATTACCCATTCCAAGTATAGGTTGAAGAGGTGTGGTGATAGTGGGCAACCCTGTATAACCCCACCAGTGGTTATGAACTCTTCTGTCAAACACTTTCCTTTTCTTACTCTAGCCGATGTCCTTTCATACAATCTCCTGATGGTTTCCAGTATTTTTGGTTCTAATCCCCATTCCTTCAAAATCCCAATCATTGCTTCCCTCCATATGGAGTCAAACGCTTGCCTGAAGTCAATAAATACACCATACAGATCTTTTTCCTTCTCCCAGAATTTTTCTATGATTTGTGTGAAGGTGAATACATGATGAATTGTTCCTCTACCCGCCCTAAATCCTGCTTGACCCTCATCAATTATTTCCTCTTCTTGCCTCGCTATTCTACTTTGTATGATTTTTGCTAAAACTTTATAAGCATGCGGCAATAGACTGACAGGCCCATAATTTTTGCATAAGGTGGTGTCCCCTTTCTTGTGTGTTGGAATTATAAGGTTTTTAAACCAATCATTTGGAGCTGTTTGTCCATCTACTATATCCCTGCATAAATCACACAGCCATCTTTCTACTATTTCACCGCCAGCCTCAAGCAATTCCTTTGGTACTACATCTATTCCTGGTGCTTTCCCACTTGACATAGCTCTTAAAGCTTTTCCCACTTCTTCTATCAAGAGATCTGGCGTTTCCTGTCTGTTCCATAGTTCTCCTCTTAGTTCTGGATAATCTTCTCCAGTTACCCATTTCCCACTTCCTTTTAGTTTTCCTCGTAGTGCGTTTTCCAGATCTTTTCAACATCAGCCGTTGCTGATACCTTGTTACCATCTGCATCTCTTAGAGTAATTCCATTGTTTTTCCAACCTCTGGTTAAACTGTCTACTGCAGTGAATAGCTCTATTGAATGGCCGTTTCTGAAACATTCCTTACATGTTTTACACAGGTCTTCTATCCATTTTATTTTTGCTCCTTTGCATTTATTGTCCACTACATATATATATATATATATATATATATATATATATATATATATATATATATATATATATATATATATATATATATTTATATATATATATTTATATATATATATATATATATATATGTGTGTATATATATATATATATATATATATATATATATATATATATATATATATTTATATATATACCTATATATATATATATATATATATATATATATATATATATATATATACAGTATAAGTATATATATTCATATAAATATATTAATTTATTATATGTTTATATATATTTACAGTATATATATATATATATATATATATATATATATATATATATATATATATATATTTATATATATATATATATATATATATATATATATATATATATATATATATATACACACACGTTATATACATATATATATATATATATATATATATATATATATATATATATATATATATATATATATATATATATATATATATATATATATATGTATGTACATATATATATATATATATATATATATATATATATATATATATATATATGTATATGTATATATATATATACACACACGCATATATATATATATATATATATATGTATATATATATATATATATATATATTTATATATATATATATATATATATATACACACACGCATATACATACACACATATATATATATATATATATATATATATATATATATATATATATATATATATAAATATATATATATATATATATATATATATATATATATATTTATATATATATATACATATAAATATATATATATATATATATATATATATATATATATATATATATATATGTATATATATATATATATGTAAAAAATAATTTTAGTTGATAAAATATTTACTTTGAGAGAGAGACAGAGAGAGAGAGAGAGAGAGAGAGAGAGAGAGAGAGAGAGAGAGAGAGAGAGAGAGAGAGATTTCTATTATCAAATAAACACGAGTACATCAACAGAAATTCTCATATGAAAAAAGGTAAATTTTCCATTTTACACCATATTTCAACACTATTTCATATTGATTGCTTTGAGAGAGATGGAGGAGGAGACCCAGTGTCTGTGTTGCAAAATTAAAACATTGGTTGTAGCCTTAGCCCATATTTAAGAAAATCTCTCTCTCTCTCTCTCTCTCTCTCTCTCTAAGAAATGCAATATTTAGGAATAAATAAAAAATATATATATATTTCAGGGATTTTTCCATGTTTTATGCAAGAGAAATATCAACTATTGCAGAATTATTATACCTTTAAATTTTTCATCTCTAACTAAAGCAAAAGAAAGAAATTTAGCTAGAATTCAGTCCTTTTTTACGAGAAAGTCCTCCATTTTTTCTGGAAAAACTTTTCGTCTATGGATGGCTATTTTCTTTGGGAATTATTTTTTCTGCATCCAATTAGATTAGTTCAGGTCGTCGTATATTTCCAAAATAAGCAACTAGATGATTAATTCCATTGATTGAATAATTGTAAAAATCCCTGAACAAACATATGCACCAGCCTCTAGGCTAATACATTGGCAACGTGTTCGCCTGGTATTCTCATGGTGATAGCTCGGTTCCATCTCATACCGTGAATTTAAAGTGTTTACTGGGGAGGCCGCTGCTGTGGCTGGGCACCACAGTGTGTGGTTCAGCTTGCCCGGGTGACATTCTGGTGAGCATCTATTTTGATGAAACTGGAACTGAAACCAGACACCTTTACCTTTACATTTTCCTTACAGATGTGAGAAGCTACTCTGATGTTTTATTAATTCATGTGCAATTGGAGCAGAAACAAATGTTGAAAAATAACGTTTCCTTATAAATCATAAACAACCAAATGTCGAGAGAAAATTCATGTTTACAGTAGTCAGGAATCTCATACATGATCTAATATATATCAAAAAAAAAAAATAGGCAATAATGATTTAAACTAAATTTGCAACACTTGGTGAGTAAAGGTTAGCAAAATTATATTAGAATATTGGTTCAACTCTTCAATAAAAGTAAGTTAACAAACATTAATAACAACAGATATATTGAGCAGTTATAGTGACACACATGCATTCATGTTAAAAAAAAAAAAGAACAGGGAAAAAAAATCATAAATTGAATGACAGGTGGTTTTTCCCTTTCTTGATCTCACAAGTAAATTTTCTTTGATTTACTCTGACCTTCATAATTACAGTTATTTTCTCATCACTGGAATTTAGAACTTCAAAATAAGTCGTTGAAAAAGGACCTTAATATGAATATTTATGGATCCCTAGTGAGAGCAAACAAAGCGTGGAGAGGAAGCTTTATTTGAAATCACTAGGGATCCATTCTGTTATTCCTTTAGTTTATATATCATCTGGCCTTCTTATTTTGCGTCCTGCAAACGTCCAATTCTTCTTCGTACATGTTTTTAGAATACCATGTCCTTTAGTTTCCTCTCTTATCCTTGTAGCTCTTTTTTTTTCTCTCTCATTAATAATACCATCATTATTTTTCCATAGATCTTTGAGTTGTAATTTTGTTACCTTCTAAGAATTTAGTGAAGCTCTAAGTTTCTGATGTGGTAGGACCATTGGATTAGTTTATACTTATATTTTTGGAGAAGGTGCCGTTTTACTTCTCATAAAATCTTTTTGTTTAACAAAAAATCTTCATCTCTTGCTTATCCTTCCATCATTTACACTCTGTCCTAAGTATGTATATTCATTAGCAGTATTTAGAGGTTCGGTTTAACTCATATTTTATGTCTTTTTGCATTTTCATTGAAAATCATCTTAGTTTTACTCCTATTGATTTTTAGTCGTACCTTTCTGTTTTCTCTATTCAAATATTTTATCATCTTTTACCATTCATCCTATGATTCACTAAACAGAACTCTTATCTGAAAATCTTGAGTTGTTGAGGTATTCTTCATCATTGTTAATTCCTATAGTTTGTCAATCTTAAATTTCAGAAACTTCTTCTACGTATGCTGTGAATGATTTAGAAGAGATAGGGACTCCCTGTCTAACTTATTTCTCAATTAAAATTTTCTCACTGTCTTTATGGATTTTATGGATTACAGTACTCATTGTGACATCTACTCCTCGTCTTAGAAAGGCTTTCCCAGCTGCTCATGTTTTGACAGAATCAAAAGCTTTCCCATAGTCTCCAACTGCTATGAATAATGGTTGGTCATTCATAGTTGATTTTTACATTACCGGGTTAATTACATGGATATGGTCAGTTGTTGAATATTTTCTAAAAAAAAATCTGACT
>NC_090730.1:105661557-105666557 GCF_036898095.1 Palaemon carinicauda
TTCCTTCCTTCTTTTAAGGAACTTTTCCACCCATCGCTTGCGCTGATTCCAATACAAATTTAGGAAAATTGTTGCTCATCTTTTCTTCACTTGGTGACAATGGCTTACAGGAAATAGTGATAATAGTTGATAATGCCCAGAAATTCTTGCAATGCTTTGATGGTCGAGAGCGTGGAGAAGTTCTAAACGTCTACTACAGTCTTCGGTAGTTGGTGGACTCCTTCAGGAGTGATGCGGTGGCCAAAGAGCAATACTTCGTTGGCGTCAAAGGTACACTTATTGTACCAGACTTCAAAGCTGTTCTATTGTAGGCGGTTGAGCGCAATGCGTAGGTGACGGAAGGGGTCCTCTTTGGAGGAAGGGAACAAAAGTTTGTCGTCCACATAACATATAGAGAAGGGTAGGTCCCCTAAGATGCTGTCCATAAGACGTTGAAAAAAAGTTCCAGCATTATGAAGACTAAAACAGGAGTAATTGAATGTGGATGTGGTGAAGGAGGTGGCGAAGGTGGTCTTTGGTATGCCTGCTGTGTTCATGACCACCTGATAGTATTATCAGGTGGTCATAAACCCAGCAGGCAGGTCAAGCGTTGAGAAAACCTTCCCTTTGTGCAAGTCAGAGGTCACTTAGGCGAAGTTTGGGAGGGGGTAATAATCCGGTTTTGTCTGCCTGTGCAGGTGTCTGAATTACCCACATGGATGCAGAGAGCCCTCTTTCTTGAGAATGATGTGTAAGGGTGACGACCATAGGCTTGAGGCTCTGCAAATATTTCTTTAATGGCCTCCAAATATTTTGGTACCAGACTCCGGACTCTGGCAAATACTGGTGGCCCATCATCTTGTTATGGTGATATATACCATGTTTGTCGGGAGCCGTGGGCATTTGACGAAATTCTGAACGGAAAACTACCTAGTATTATATGAGGAGGTAAGCGTAGACATCCATGGGTGTTCTGGTGTGGAGAGCAATGTCGGAGGGGTTTGTTTGGAGAGGTGTTAATGAGTAAGATTCAGCGTTGACTAGTCGTCAGTGAGCAACATCGACCAGTAGGAGTTAGTGTGAGAGGAAGTCCATGTCGAGGATAGGCAATGTGATGTAAACAGTGATAAACATCCAGTGATGCATAATGCCTACAAATGATAATGTGAGATTCTCGTAAACATGTGTGGGGATCGCATATTCGTTGGAAGGTACTAGGTGGACGTTGGCATATTTACACAGATTACATCATATCCTTGTCAGTGGCCTTGGCAGAGGGGGGGGGGGGGGACAAGCACTCATGTCTACCGAAAATTGCAAGCCCTTAACTGCATCATGTAAAAAGAAAAGATTAGTGATATGAGAGTCCCGCCCCACAAGCGATGGCCTACTTATGAGTTTTTTCGCCACCGACGACTGTTCAAACATTTCTTCATTGTAGCCCCAAATCTAGAGTGGTAGTAGCATAACTACGACCGATGGGGGTTAGTAAGCGATTAGTGGGTGTTGAGCAATTTTGACGCCACTCCGGAACATAACAAGTTGGGTGTCTATGTCACGTCAGATTCGGTCAATGTTCTATAGTTGTCTACTTTGTATTGAGTATAGGCATTGATGGAGGTCTTGTAGGGGATGAAGTGGCTGTCCATATATGCATCGACTTTGGTTATCTGGTCTTTCAGAGGCCAAATATCGATATCTTGGATGGCAGTGCGTACAGGTTCAGATAGGAGCTTTACCCAAAGGGCACAAAGTAGATTCATTTCACGAGCTGACCCATCTGCTGCAGGTTGCACAGCAATACTGGTCATTTCCATGAGGGCAAGCAAAGGCTTTTGGCTCCACAACAGTTGAGAGATCTGAAGTCATTTTGCTATGTGGGCAGCTGGCGATGGCGAGTCCTGCTGAAGGAAATATGATTTGAAGGTGTCATGCATTACTGGCCTGTCCCCTTACTCGGGAAAGTGTTCTTGGGGATCATTGCGAGAAAATAGTCGGTTTTGATGCTTGGCTGAATCATGCCCTTGATGCGAAACCTGACCTCGGTGCGCTGAAACCAGGCTAATGCCTCTGTACTGGCAAAAGTGGGTATTTGAATGAATGTGGCGTTGATAGTAGAATCAGTGTCGGAATGCCTCATCATAAAACCATAAGACACAGCAATGAGGGGGAAGGTGAGAGGGAGCTGGTCATTCTGATGGTAACCAATGTGTGAGCGAGCAGTTAGGTGATAAAAACTTTATAACCCAATCATCGAGTTATATAAAGCGACTTCTAAGGAAGAACGTCACAAAAATTCAATCATGGTAAAGCTTGTGCTAGCATGATAACACAAGGTGGTCTATCAACAGTGCAGGGAAGAGAGAGTGTTAAGATGAAAAAATCTAAACCGTTACAGTGTACGAGCGTGTTTGAAACACGTGCAGTATAACATGTATACAGGATTGAGGACTTGACCAGTTGCACTAGAAATTTCCAATTTTTTCGTAAGACTTCATCATGATTTGCTAGATTAAAAGATTAAAGAAGATTAACACACAAAAAAAAATTATGGTATGTTATATATTATCAAATGATGGTTCTTTTACCTGATAAAATTGTTTTAATTTAATTCAAGTAATTCATGAAAGGAAACCTATTACCGTGAGTAAGGAATAAGAAATTCAACGAATCGGAATATCTGAAGGTACTTTTCATCTTTTACTTGCAAACAACTCCTGGTATTGTGATTTTGAGGTTTTGGCTGTTGCTTAAAATATTCCATATATTCTTCTTGTTCAGATATATAAATTCGCTTGCGTTAACCGATATTCTTTATACCAGTTTAGATACCATTCTATACACTGTAGTCGAGACACACCTTTATCCTGGTTACTGATTTCATAACTAGAGAATCGGTTTATTGCTGAATAGGATACTAATATAAAATTCATTAAAAAATATTATTGAGAACGGTAGGTCAACAAATCAAATATGTCCCCCTACTCAATTGTTCCGAATTTAAAGTGTCCGGAATAATTATTTCCATCCTCTTCAAACAACATATCCGTTTACTTCAGTATTTCTCTAAATGATTTGTTTTCCTTTTTCCGTTCTGCGCTATACAGTAAGATACATTTTCTTTTCAGCTATCATTTTCTCACTTAAGAATATTGAAAATTTATGCATCTATAGGCAGAGTGAATAAACACCAATTGAGGGTAATAATAATAATAATAATAATAATAATAATAATAATAATAATAATAATAATGATAGTAATAATAATAATAATTATTATTATTATTATTATTATTATTATTATTATTATTATTATTATTATTATTATTACCATTATTGTGGTTTTTGTTGTCGCTGTTGTTGTTGTTGTTGTTGTTGCTGCTGTTGTTGTTGTTATTACAAGCCCAAAGACGTTAAAAGCGAAGAATAGCCTAGTAAGGAAAGGAAATAAGGAAATAGATAAACTATATATGTAATGAATAAATACAATCAAATAATATCAGTAACAACGTAAAAATAATATCTATCATATATAACTACGAAGGGAGACTTATGTCAACCAATTTATCATAAAAACATTCCCTGTAAGTTTGAACTTCTGAAATTCCACCGATTAGGAAGATCTTTCTACATTCTGGTCACAGTTGGAGTAAAAGTTTTTGAATACTAAGTAGTGTTCAGGATTATGATGAAAAAAGCAAGACTGTTACTTATAGTTAGCTGCATGCCGGCATATCGAGGACTGCGTTCAGGATGGTAGAATCAAGGATGATATGAATGCAATGGATGTTCACAATCATCAAAAATTTTATGCAACTTACACAAGGAACTAAGAGAACGATGGGACAAGAGATTAATAACAAGATCAAGAGTAACCAACCTAATTGACTGCAAGTTTTTTGTAAAACTTTTTTTTTCTATATGAAGGTAAGGCTGTTTATTTAGATATGGTCAAATTTCATACTACTGAAAACATACAGGATTTATGAAAGTGAGTAAACTTCCAATTAAATAAATACTTGTAAGAAAAACACAAAGAATATAAATTCAACTTTATTACAAAAATTGGAATGTCTCGTTGTCAACAATAGCCACTTTATAATGTAGCAGTTTATTCAAATAACATGGCATATAAATCAGAATACGGTAATATATATAAAAAATTTATTTATCTTCTTTGAATCTAACTTCGTGATTAAACGAATTAAAATTTACTTCCGCATTACCGGCAAATTTTATAGCAAGTGAAAGTGTTAATTTATTCCTATTTCGTTCCATGATAGCAATTAATCTTCATACTGCACATAATTTTGAAAATGACATCAAATAATTTGCACTGCCATTTTTTATTTTTCAAAATAAGAAATAACTCTGTTATTCGATGTCTTTTCATATCTATAATTTTTTCAATGGCATAGTAGTTTCTGGCAATTAATACATTTGTTTTTCCTTTCAAAGGAAAGGAAACAAACAGTCCATTGGTGAGACCCAAAAGTCCACTTGACACACCAGCAACGATTAGCATAGACATCACCATTGCAGCAATGGTCGGATAGAAATTACTTCCGATAGCCATAAATTTACTTTTGTATGCCAATTTTTCAGATGACCATCTTATACTACCCCCTCAGTGAAGACAACATTTTGCTGCATAAACAGTATAAGCGAAAAAAATCTATCTCAAACACAGCCAATCAATTACTAGAGTATCAGTTCTTGGAGAAAATTCTAAACAGTTTAAATTGTGTTCAAACTTTTTTAGGTATAAAGAAATCCAAAAATGACAAGAATATCTAAAGACCAGTCTCGAGAGCATTACTCGAAACAGGAGAGAATGCAAGAATTAAATCATTGCCGTCGACCTACCTATAATCATACTTTGTGTTTTCTAAGGGTTAAACTTTATTCGCCTTCCTTTTTACCATACAATAATTTTAGCTAGTTCTTTATTAAAGTCAGTATCCGCAGATCTACATTCACATGAAAATTAGGTAAAGAGAGTATCATCATGCACATATGAA
>NC_090730.1:105674057-105681557 GCF_036898095.1 Palaemon carinicauda
ATACATCATTTCATCTAAACACAAACTATGTTAGTGCTTCCTGCCCCTTACAGGGAAGAGTCGTACTAGTCTCTGGAAAAAGTCTCGAGGAGTATATAAAAATTATGGATGACAAAATGACAAGCTTGTATAGTGGTCTCGCCCCATACAATATAAATCAAAGTTTGTATAAGAGTCACCAATGTCAGAATGAATTAGTGACACCTTCCCCAATGTGACTACTCTTATAAACTATTGGATAATGGTTGTATCCGCATAGAAATAAATTTTGCCTCTTTGCCACCAACCCGTTAGGGTACCAAGTCAACCCTTCCAAGGAGTGAGTGGACTTTTGCTTGAATCCGGGAACAGTCTCGAAAGACATAACATGATAAAAATATCCATATTTTAATCTTAATGCTCAGTACATTTCTAATAAAATGAGTGTGGGGGAAACAGACGCAGGGTTCACTATGAACTAGTTTATTAAAATTTAATAAACGTACATATCAGATCAACATTTATAAAACTGATAAAATATGGATGATATGCATAAAAGCATAAAGAAACCCAATTAACAGAAAATATTGTTTCATCTACTAGAAAACAGATTTGCCACTTCAATTGGATTATTAATAATAATGATATAGTCTGTATACTGTTTACATACACTAGTGTAAAAAACGCTTGGCACAAGTGTCTGTATTATGCTATAGTTCACCAACGTCAATGGAACAGTTCGTAAGGACACTTTTGTGGCCTATCGTTCAGCGTGTAGTAACATACAGTGACTACCCACGCACCCTCCTAATTAATCGTCCCAAATTAATTACACTGTTTCTCGCAGACTTAAAACAGAAGGTTAAAGAATTCTACCTGCTGCTACCACAGATATCATAAGTTGCTCCACTTGCTTCGCATAGTGCATAAAGAACGCCTTGGATGACTATCAGCCGGTGTGCAAACAAGGATGTTCAAAGTCCATATAATTAAAGAAATGTTATGGAAGAGGCAACTCTCCTCGGATCATGACTAACGGGTGTACTGTCGGGGTCCGTTCTGCGAATAACACGGGTGAATATCGCCCTTAGTTATAGATAACTTTGAACCCATGGTTTCTCCTCTGAAAATAGATTCAGTTCTCCCTCCAAGAACTATACGTGGCCTTCCTCTCTAGAGAGAGCCACTATTTCATAACTCTGGCCTCCAAAGCGAGAACAAACAGAAATTTGACCTAAAATCAAAACCTTCTAAGCACATTCCTCATTGTCCATTATTTATACACAATGAGGAATCATATCTAATGACCATGCAAAGGGTCCTTGGAAGCGCTGAAGGGCTAGTTCATTAAGAACGTCGTTGGAAAGGTCGACCTGTAAGGCATATGGTATCTGACTTGTCAAGGCAGGCTTGAACAATAGAATTGTGTTGGCTGCTAAACCTTGCTCATGAAGGTGAGTGAAGAATGATAAATAGGAATCTGTCTAGATTTCTTCGCCTTGACAAAGGATATCTGTTTCTTCCCTGAAACCTTATAATGTCTTCTGGTTTCCTCCAAAAGTCTAAACTGACTTTTAAACACCGAATCTTTTTCTCATCGTTAAGGAGAGAAAATCATGAGATGTAGGTTCCGTGTTTTCTGTGATGGAGCGAAGACAGTCGACTTCTGTATCCGCTGAGACAGGGATGGATCCGGTAGCGGTACGAATTATAGTCGTAGTTCCAATGCCAGAGGGAACCACATGCTATTTGGCCACTTGTGGGCCGCTATTGCTGCTTTCTCTTTGAAGGATCTCAGCTTATCGAGGACCTTCAAAAGGAGGTTGTGCAGAGGGAACAGATACATACTGGACCATCTGTTCCAGTCCAGGGACATAGCGTCCACTGCCTCCGCTAACGGATCCTCGTAAGGGGACACGTAACGATCTATTTTCTTGTTTTCTTTCGTCGCAAAGAGGTCTATCTGCAGCTCTGGGACTTGACTCGAGATGAAGGAGAACAATCCTGCGTCAAGGGACCATTCTGACTCTATAGGTGTAAACCTCTTAGCACTGGATCTGTTATCGAAGCAAACTTTAGAGAGCCCAGCACTCTCTCCTGTTCGCGTCTTGATATCCGTTTCGATTTCAATAGTCTCTTGACAGATCCTGCTATTTCTTTCCTCTCCTTACTAGGAATGGAAAGCCGATGTGACTCCAAACTCCAGAGGATTCCCAACCACTGAAATTTCTGAGCTGGAGAAAGTCGAGACTTTTTGATGTTGATCCTGAATCCAAGATGTTCCAGGAACTTGATCACTATCTTAGAAGCTTACATGCATTCTGTCCTGGATGCTGCCCTCACCAGCCAGTCATCCAAGTAGGCTACTACTTGGACCCTCTTAGGCGTAATTGATGGACGGCTGCTTTCGCGAGATTCGTGAAAATCCTAGGGGCTATGTTTAGCCCGAAAGGCATGGCTCTGAAGGCGTAAAGTTTTCTATGTAACTTGAAGCCTAGGTAAGAGGAGAGGTGACGATTAATTGGAATATGTCAATAAGTGTCAGACAAGACTATAGCGACAGCATATGCCCTCCTGGGCAGTAGGGTCCTTATGTGCTGAAGCGTGAGCATTCTGAACTTGTAGTTCACTATGAACTTATTGAGTGGCGACAATTCTAGAATGACTCTGAGTTTTTTTGAGTCCTTTTTGGAACACAAAACAGCCTTCCTTTGAATTTTATGGACTTAGCTTTCCGGATTACTCTTTTGTCTAAGAGTTCTCGGACATATTTTTCCAGAACGGGGGATGAGTGTTGAAAGAATTGAAGAAATTGAGGTGGAGGACTGCTCTAGCTTCAACCTAGTCCATTTTTAATCAGGCTGTTGGGCCAGGGATCGAAGGTCCAGCGATCCCTAAATAGCTGTAGTCTCTGTGGACCTGAGGCCTTGCCTCCTTGACCGCGACCTCCCTTGTGTCCCCTTCCTCTTGAAGGGCGTCTAGAAGAACCTCTGGCTGTTCCTCTAGCCCTTGAACGGAAGGAAGAAGTCTGCCTTTTGAAGGCTGGGTAAAAACTGCCGACTGTGTCGCCACTTGTTGAGGTACCAGCTGGCACGTGGTTGGAGGTTGTGCCACTATCTGAGGCACCGCGGTCACAGGAAGTTGTTGATGATGTTGCTGTCGGTAGGGTTTAGCCGGCCGAGATGATGACCCAGGCTTTTTTGTCTTCCTCTTGGGTTGGGGACTCTCATCCGGAGAAGACTTTCTCTTAAGATCTAAGCCCCACTTTTTAAGAAGGTTCCTATTCTCTATGGCGGCCGTGTCTACTACCTCTTTAACCACTTCATTGGGAAAGAGGTCTTTACCCCAAATGCAAGAGGAGATCAGTTTCCTTGGCTCATGCCTCACCGCAGCCAAGGCGAACACAAACTCTCTAGAGGCTCTCCTAGTTTTAATAAAGCTATAGAGATCCTTGTGTAACTGTGGCCAGATGGGTTTTGGCCACAACCATGAACATGTCCTGGTTCTTGGGGACACTTGCCATCGTTTCTAGTGTCGTTTGCAATGACATCGATGTCGCAAGTCTTTCCTTTGTCTCTTGCTCTCTACGCAAGAAAACCTCCGAAAGTTTTGGAAGTGCCTCACCAAACTGGCGTTCAGCAATATCAGCTTCCAGCTTCCCGACTGAGAAGGTAAGGTGTACGTCCTTCCAGTCTTCTTGGTCCAAGGGCAAGATCAGAGATAACGGCTTGCACTCCTCCAAGGAGGGGCATGGTTTCCCTGCCTCCACAGCCTTTAAGGCTGCCGTATATCCTTTTTCCAAGAAGGGAAAGGCTCTGGTAGGAGAGGCCACAAAGGAGGGAAGCTTCTTGCTCATGGCGGGCACCTTTGAGTTAGAGAAGCCCCTCTCTTTCGTCGAGCTCGCTAGTAACGTCTGAGCTTTACTATGGTAAAAAACTAAGACCTCCTTCGGCTCCGTCTCCTCCTTTAATGCTGGCTCCTCCCTAAGACGGACATAGCAGTCCGGATAAGAATCGTTGTTGGGCCAAAATTCCACTTCTTCCAGGGGAATTGCTCCCAACTTTTCTGAGAACACGATCTTCCCGGTTGTCATTGGCTTGTGTATGGCATACCTCCAAGGATTGGTATCCGAGCACAAAGGAAGATCCTTCACGCTCAGCCGCTTCTGGGGCCCACGTGATGCTGCAAGTCTACATAACTCCAGTTTCATTGCAGCTTCCTTCTCATCATTCTTCCTTTGAATTTGTTGGATCATCTCAACGATGGAAGAAAGAGTCCTTCCCAGTTCATCTGGGATAGCAGACGATGTAGACGGAACAGGTTCTGGGTCCGGAACCGATGTAACCGACACTTCGTCGATTTTTTCCTCTTCTACTTGAGGAGCCTGGAATAGCTCCTCCTCCTGACCTTCTCCTAGAAGGTCCTTCTCAGTAGAATCCAACACCTCCGACATCCTATCGTCCAATTGGATGGCTTGAAGGGCGGCTGAGACTTCAGAATCTACCGGATTCTGTGCAGTTGGTATCTCCACCTGAGGCTGGGGGATGATTGCATCAGCCGATGCTTTAGGGAGAAGGTAGGCCCTCATCTTCTCCTTTGGAAGGTAGGGACCTGAGGTGTTTTTCTGAAAGCCCCTCACCAAGGATCATAACGTTTCCCTGGCAGCATCCCTTGCCTCCGTTGAATTAGGGTCGTCAAAAGCTTCGGTAATCAGGTTAGAACAAACTGTACAAACCTGAGAGTCCCAATAGCGGAGATCACCTCTGGAGGCTGCACAAGCTGCAAGCCTCCTGCAATATTGATGTCCACAGAAGTTCTTACTGCGGACATTACAGAACACACTCCCGCACTTCGGATGGTCCTCCTGTAAAGAGAAGAAAAATCCATGAGTACCAAGTGAAGGCTCTTCACCTATACTAAAACATGTAGCTTATATAGAAAAGCTATAAAAGAAAGAAGGAAAGACACATACTTGTATTTCCTGTCCAGTCAATTGCTGTAACCTCCCAAGATATTAAAACTAAGGTTAATTCTATTGTAGAATACCTTATGTAATTTCCTAAATGGAAATTTAATGTGTAGTTTTAATATACGGGATCAAAAGAATACAGAAAGAACTCACTTTCTATATAATGTACGGTCTCAGCAAAAGGCTGTACAAGATAACATTAAGTATGATGAAGAACTTTAGTGTTATCACAAACTCTGTACAGCAGTTTCTACTAATGCAGTGTGTACTACACTACGAATATAGCAACTACTGTACATAGCATGCTGTTGTGCAGGCCAGCACGTGCCGGTACGTACCAGCATACGCCAGCAAGTGCCGGCCGGCATCTACCCCTTTATAGATCAAAGATCTTTAACTAATAGGCGGCAGCCCACTGATTCGGGACTGTGTGCCGGCCGGCATCTAACCTTTTATAGATCAAAGATATACTATCTTTAACTAATAGGCGGCTGCCCACTGATTCGCGACTGTGTGCTGGCCGGCAATCATTGCCAACCGACGGCTGAAAACACTAATACCCAGCTGCCGGCCGCTAATCGTAACAGCCAACAGATTCGGGCTGTGATTCCACTGCCGGCCGGCAAAGGTAATAAAACCCATGCCGGCAGTAGCCAAGAACCAGAGAACCTCTACCTGCCCGGCTGTCGGGTGTCAAGCCAGCAGCCAGGATAGGGGTGCAACACAATAGTCAGAGAAACAGTATAGATGAAAAGTGAAGAGTGAACTTATGGAAGGGGAGAATGTAGCATTCAGGCTTCCAAGGAATCCACAGCCTGCCGGGCTCTACCAGCAGACATGGAAGAGAGACCAAGGGAGGTCTGGGGTTCACTCTGCAATGAACAAAGGGTCTCTGCCGGCCGGCACGTAATGCCGGCCGGCAGAGAGTTGAGCCGGTCCTCCATCCTAACCTATGCTAGGTACGGAAGAAAGACTATGGCCAAAGGAAAATAAAAGAAAAAGAGGTGGGGAAGGGATAAGGATCCTAAAGACTTCGTTCTAGCAAGAGACACACTCGGCAGTTAGGGAAGCTCATCCTAACCAAGAGTTGTCTATTAGCCCTGGATAGGTACGGTGGGTCGTACGCGACCCCGAGCGTCAAAAAAAAAGAGGTTTCTCTCACGTGACTCACCCCCGTGACTGAATTTGTGGGTGATCGACCTGCAGGAGGTGTCTCCCCTACACGCTCTAGTAGTGTCCAGATGTGCATTGCTGTAGCTGTACTCCTTCCCCGATTTCTGAGACGCGTCGGGGTCGAGCGCGACCGAGTTTACCCTTCTAAGGTAATTTGCATAATTATCAAAGTTATTACGTATTATGAAATTGTCGTAGAATGGTGCAACTTGTATAGGTTATCAGTTATGGAAAGTCTTGGTGGATTGTTTGGCTACCATGTGCATGATTTTTTTTTTAGTTAAAATGTCGTTCATCACCACGAGGACCTTTTTACCGCGAGTGCCCCTTTTTCATTTTTTTAAATTTTTTTGCCAAGTCATTTTTCCGTAAGATATTGCCAAATAGTGTCGTAAAACTTTTGCTTGTTTAGTGTTGGAAAGTGTGTCTAGATGATCTGGCTACCCATGCGTGACTTTGTTTTTGTCAGATACGACGTAGTTATTGGTATATTGGGTATTTAACTGCGGTTGCCAATTTCTGTTTTTTTTTCAATATTTGTAAAAATTTACTACGTAGTAAGGAATTGCCGTATATTATTGATTTTTTTTTCATGTTTATGTGTTAGAAAGTGTGCCTTGATGGTTGGGCTAACACGTACATGTCTTTTTTTTTATCTGAGATGCCGTATATTAGAATGTTGGGCATTTTTCCGCGAGTGCCCCTTTTTATTTGTTTTGCATTTTTTGGCTTAGTCATGTTACCGTAAGGAACTGGCAAGTAGTGTCGCAAAACTTATATTTTTATTGTGTTGGAAAGTGTTTCTAGATGATCTGGCTACCCATGCCTATTTTTTTTTAGCCAGATATGGCGTATATATAAGTATGTGTTCGATTTTCCTGTGATTGCCATTTTTTCGTTTTTTCCCATTTCTTTCAAAATTACTACGTACTAAGGAACTATCACAGAGTAATGATTCATTTATATGTTTATTTGTCGGAAAATGTGCCTTGATGGTTTGCCTAGCACGTGGCTGAAATTTTTTTTTTCTGAAATGCCGTATATTAGAATGGCCATTTTTCCGCGAGTGCCCCTTTTTATTTGTTTTGCATTTTTTTGCTTAGTCATATTACCGTAAGGAATTGGCAAGTAGTGTCGCAAAACTTATAATTTTATAGTGTTGGAAAGTGTTTCTAGATGATCTGGCTACCCATGCCTATCTTTTTTTTTAGCCAGATATGGCGTATATATAGGTATGTGTTCGATTTTCCTGTGATTACCATTTTTTCATTTTTTTCCATTTCTTTCAAAATTACTACGTACTAAGGAACTATCACAGAGTAATGATTCATTTAGATGTTTATTTGTCGGAAAATGTGCCTTGATGGTTTGCCTAGCAC
>NC_090730.1:105686557-105694057 GCF_036898095.1 Palaemon carinicauda
CTGGGATACGCGGATGAGTGCTTGAAAGGGCACTATGCAGGTCATTTTCTACCTGTAATCTACTGTGCTGCTTTATTTTAATTTGTAACAGAGTTGAAAAGCCAGACTCACAAAGATATG
This sequence comes from Palaemon carinicauda, assembly GCF_036898095.1. Classification (NCBI taxonomy): domain Eukaryota; kingdom Metazoa; phylum Arthropoda; class Malacostraca; order Decapoda; family Palaemonidae; genus Palaemon; species Palaemon carinicauda. The sequence continues at coordinate 105,686,678 of NC_090730.1, forward strand.
TGGATACAAACGGAAGCAATACACGGATAGCCATTTCTGCCACTTTTGGGTAGGAATCGCACATCAGAGGACAAAATTCTGTTAATGATTTCTCATCGAACATATCTCTTACACCCGATCAGTTTTTAAATGCAAAATCTCATCTTGACAATCCTCAGGAACTTTTTCAACTGACAGTTTGAATGGCTTTCTGACTAAATCCGATTCATCATCACTAAGTTCGGGAAAATATCGTTTGAATTCATTTTCCAGTGCTGTCAAATGCTGAAAAATTAAATTTTTTTCAAATTGTGGAAGCACCTTGTCTTTACTACAAACATCAAGAATGGATGACAAAACTAACATTGCAACATTTTCTGCATTTACCCTTCTCTTCCAATTTTCAACCTTGGTTATGAAAGCTCTCAAGGCATCTATGAATTTTATAATGTTTGTATTCCTTCCTTGCATCTGAAGATTCAGTTTATTCAGTTGCTCAAATATATCAACCACATAGACAAGACGCATGATCCATTCCTCATCACTTAGCCAGGAGGGAAATTCTGTTTTACCTTGCACTTCAAAAAACAATTTGAGCTCATCTCTAAACTCAAATACTCGCCCAGTTACATTTCCTCTTGACAGCCAACGAACATGTGTGTGAAAAAGAAGCGAATGATAGGTTGCATCCATATCAGTACATAACTGCTTGAAAAGTCGTGAGTTGAGTGCCCCTCCTTTGGGGAAATTTACAATTTTAATTGTTTGATCCAAAACCTTCTCTAGCGAAGCGGGAAGTGTTTTTGAGGCTAGTGCCTGACAATGGATCATACAATGAATGCCTTTCACTTTTGGAGCTCTTCACACATACTTGGAATACTGATTTTGTCCCTAACATAGCTGGTGCTCCATCTGTACAACACCCACTGATATTATCCCACAAAATATTTTCTTATTCAAAAAAAAGATGAAACCTTCTCCAAAATATCAGAGGCGTTGGTAGTTAGTTCAAGAGGACAAAAGAGAAACTCCTCTTTAAATGAACCTGAGTGAACATACCTTGCAAACACCATCAACTGGGAACATGATGCCACATCAGTTGATTCATCAAGTTGAATTGAAAATAAGCCAAATGTTGAAGACTTGATCTCCTGCACAACTTGATCCTTGATGTCAGTGGCCATATCACTTATGCTCCTTTGAACAGTACTGTTTGATAATGGTACCTGTGCAATTTTTTTCTTCATTTCATTTCCCAACACAATTTCCACCATTTTGAGAGCGGAAGGCTTGATCAAATTTTCCCAATTGTATGGTTTTTTTTTTCTGCTTTGATATTTGAAGTGCTACGACATAGGAAGCTTCAGTGATTTTATGGTTTTTCTCTTTAAAATCTTCTGTTGAAACAAGCCTTATCTTTTGCAAGCATTCCCATGGCGTTCAAAAAAGTTTTTGTTCTTGTCCATGTGATGAGGATGAACATTTTGCAAATGTTGCCTCATCTTTGCTGGTTACATAGAATCATTTGTCAAAGCTTTACTACAAATAAAACATTGGGGCCTTTCTTCTCCATTGATGATGATGGATGTGAACCATATTCAATATATGAATGATCGTACTTTCTTTTTTTGATACTCATAATGGGCTCTGAATTCAGTAAATAAAAACAAGAAAAGGTAAAACTATTAATTGGTTATTTTTTACATACAAAATTTGATATATTTATCCATTGTTTATTTAATCAGCAACATGACTGACATTAAGAAGTAAATAATGACAGTGAAGCACAAAAAGAATGTGTAGAATACACAAATATTGGAGATTATGGTCCATGTTAATATCACAAAAACTAGACTAAAGAAGCAGTCACCATTTTGAGTGCAAGACCAAAAAAAGAAAAAAGAAAAAAAAAGAGGCGCTAATAAAGAAAAAATGGTAAAAGGGGATTTTTGGCTTTTGGGATTTTGGTACTCTTCTGAAAACATATAGAATATAAAAAAATAAAAAAATAAATATATAAAAATCTTTAAAGATAAAAAAACTGCCCTGATAAACATAAAATTTAATTTGATAAAAAATTATATAGTTTATATTATTTTGTTGGGTTTTTAACTCTAAATAATTATATATATATATATATATATATATATATATATATATATATATATATATATATATATATATATATATATATATATATTCCAAAATCCCCATTTACCGAAAAAATAACATTTGAAATGATAATAAAAACTAAAAACAAAACACGGACACATACATGCATAGTCAGTGGAAGAAACAAAATTATTGTACTTAGTCTTGAAGATACAATCTTGGAAATAAGGTTCATTCAGACACATCTGATGACAATTCAAGTCTGAAATTGGTATTAGCTTCTCAGTTATGTATAGTCCCAGGAGTTCCCAACCTTGGGGTTGCCAAGTTATTTTCTTGGGGCCTATTTAATTCCCTAGAGATCTGTCTCTTCCTCAGTACCTTTTACAATCCTAGGATTAACTTGGGTGGTCACTTGTTTAATCCCTGGGCCAGCACAGGATATAATCCCAGCCCACTTGACAGGCCAGATACGCCAAAGCCTATAATTGCTCTCCTCACCCATAAACTAACTTTGGTCACAATTCACCCCCTGAAAACCCAAAATTCACCCTTGGGGGTGAATTTCACCCCCACTGAGAACCTCTGTTCTAAATAATAACAGTTCAACAGTAATACCAGAAATAAATAACTCAAAATAAAAAATCTGAACTAGAAATTAGGCTTTTGACAAAAAGAAACTTCAAGAATTCTATAATACAATCATTAGATTTGCTAAAGATTAACTTATCAAAATATTTAATTTTGAGAACTTATGAAAAATGTTGACACTTTAACACTATAGGAAATAAACAATGATTACACTTACACATACGTATCTGTTACTCCTATGACCTTTTGCCTCACACTAGGTTACCGATTGGTTAAGCAAAATAAATGCGCTTCCCATTTTAATCTAACCGCACAGGGCCAGTAAAAAAAAATTAATAAATTTTACAAAATAAATTGTACTCACAATAACACTGTACATCTTCCTAAATCAAAATTACCAAAGGTTTTAATAAATGCTATATATTATACATTTTTAAGAAAAAGCACTAATCATGGTCTAGAGGAAATACATGGTTGCTAGATAGATGTTGGTGAGAGCACTGTCGGACATAGACTTTTTTGGATAGTCAGGCTGGATCTCTCTGTCCCTATGCATAGCTAGGCCTTGTATACATCATTGTAATTTACTCTAGAACCATTCAGAAAATTCACGCAATGCATTTGATGCGTGTGATCATGGTCCTGGTAGCCTCTCACAACTTCAGGCTGCCAACTTGTCAGTTTGAAAAATGGTTCTATACAACACTTAATGAGGCAACCATCACAGCTATTTCTGCACATCTCCTCTCATAATACTAAAAAAGAAAAATAGAGTATGACTTAGTCAGGAATTTTATGCAACTCCCAACCACGTGAACATGATGCAATCCCTAGTGTTTATACCTTGTGAGTGACATACATACCTTTCAATAAGACTACATAAGACTTTGTAGCAAAACTACATGGAATAATAATTAATTCTTTAAAATAACGTAAATTTACATATCCGGAACTGAATGAAAATGTAACTGAATGATTAACGACAGTCTTATGTAATTTACATACATTTACTTAGTCCTATAGGAATGAAACTCACCTTATGAGCTGGCTATACATCTCCTAAATTCACAAATTAAATGCATGAATAGAATAATCTATTCTCATGTTAGACAAGCTTCGTTAGATAGCTTCCCCCCAAAACATTATTCATTCCAGGCTGAAATCCACCGATTAAGGCCGAGAGAAATAAACTACAACCACGTTCTCCTTATCGCATATATGCTTTACATTAATACAATGTGGTTATAAACATAAAGACCATTTAGTTAGCTTTGTATTATTTTTTCTTATTTTATTGAAAAAAGTTAAAGGATTTTGACCATAGTAAATCGTAACTTCATTCTGTGGTCTTTTTACATAAAATTCAAACTTTCTTATCCCTGTGATTAGAGCTAGTAGTTCCTTTTCAACTGCCGAGTAGGCACGTTGATGCTTCTTTTTCAGCTTTGATGACATAAAACAGACCGGGTGAAGAATTCCTTCCTTACCTTCTTGCAATAGGACTTCTCCAATCACATTGTTCGATGCATCCATTTGGATAATCGGCGTCAATGACCTTAGATGTCAGGATGCCAGAAAATTTCCAATCAATCAATCAATCAGTCCATTTGAATAAGGCCTTTCTTGTTGAAATCAGGTGCTTGTAGTATCGGTCTTGAAGTTGATATAGCCTTTATCTTGTTGAAAGATTGCTGGCACTTGCTAGCCTATAAAAACTCTTCATTTTGGGGATAGTCAAATCTTTTAAGGGTGTGACTACCGAAAAAAAAAAATCGGGCAAAACCATGTCTAGAATCCTTCGATTCCCAAAAATCATTGTAATTACTTTCTGGTTATGGGGGTGAAGCTTTCCTTATTCGTTCAACGTTAGTGGCTACCGGAGCGATTTGTCCTCTTCCAACTTCAAATCCTAAGTATCAAACTGTTTCCTTTCCAAATTCGCTCTAATCCAGATTAATCATTAGATGTACTCCTCTCAACCTTTGAAGTACCTTCTCCAAGATTCAGAGATGTTCTTCATAGGTCGATGAATATATCACAATATCGTCGAGATATATGCTTACTACTTAATTGGATCCTAGAAGGTTATCCATCAGTCATTGGAATGGGGCCAAATGGCATAACTGTGTATTCAAATGGGGTTATAAAAGCTGATAATATTTCTGCATTGTCATACAAAGGAATAATTATAACAGCCTTTTAACAAGTCAATCTTAGAGACGAATCTTGCTTGTTCAATGTTCTCGAGTAGTTAGTCTATGAGTGGCAATGGATAATTGTCCGCCATACTAATCAAATTTAACTTTCAATAGTCCATACACATCCTGAAAGATCAGTTGGGTTCTTTCACGAGCAAGCATGGAGAACTCTAAGGGCCAGAGCTTTGTCTCTTAATCCTTCATTCAACAAATAGTCCACCTCTTTCCTTATGATTTTTGGTGATACTGCAACAGTCGATAAACACGTTATTTGAATGGTCTTTCCGTGGTGTTAAGGTGTATCTCATGCCTCGTGAAGTTGATGCGTTTCGGGACATTTGAGACAATTTTAGGGAAACTTTTAATCAATCGGCTTAATTCCTCTTACTGCTCCTTGTTCAAATGAGGTAATATATCTTCTGAGTTCCTAATGTTGAACGAATTATATACTTTGCTAACAACCTCTACCTCATCTCCGTTGTCGTCTTCAATGGATGGAATTGTTTGCGCCATACATACCTGTGAAACTTTGGTCTCTTTTTTGCTTTGGTATGGTTTCAATAAGTTAATGTGTACAATCCTTTGGCTTTTCCTTCTTCTTAGTGTTTCATAACATAGGTCAGGTCACTGACCTTCTCAAAAATCTGGAATGGTCCTTCGACTTGTTGGTCAGTGGGAATCTCCTTATCGGTAAGAACTCCAACACCTGTTGTCCTACAACAAACTGTCTGTTCTTACTTTTCATATAAAACTTTTCTTCACTATTCCTTGGCACATGTTTTTGAAGGAAAATGTTCTTATTTTACTGATCCTTTTCCTCATATTCTTAACATATCTACCATTCTGTCAACATTTTAATCAGTCCTCTTACTTCTCATCCAAGCACCATTTCATTCGGGCTACATCCCATGCTTTTTCTGGGTAGCATTGTGTAGCTCAGATAACATTAAAGGTAGTCTGATGTCCCATTGACTTCCTGTTTCGTTGTAGTACTTGGTTACCATATTCTTTAGTGTTTGATGAAATCTCTTTTATGCATCTAGGGTCTCTGCAGGATAGGCATAAGACAGTTGTTGTCTCACATCCAATAGTTTCATCACATCCTGAAACAGTTTTAAAATGAAATTTGTTCCTCGGTCACTCTGACCGATATCAGGAAAACCAGGCCTTTTAAAAAGTCTAGTAACTCGTCGGACATTACTTTGGCATTGGTGTTCCTGATCGATATGACTTCTGGGTATCTTGTCACTAGACACATCAAAGTTGACATATGTATATTCGTGGCCTTTCTTCACTCCAGGTAAAGGTCGCACAATGTTGATCATCACCTTGCTGAAGGGTTCTCCTCCTGCTGTACTCGTCAGTCTTCTCAGCCATCTGACAAACATGACATGCACAGCCAAGTTGGCTCACATACTTATGCAGGGCAGGCCAGAAAAAGTGTCTCATGATATTCTCCGTCGTCTTTCTTACTCCCATGTGTCCCACTTCATGTGCTATGGTGATCACCTGTCTTCTCAGCGGTGCAGGAATCAATATCTGATGTTATTTGCATCATTTGGCATTCCCAGTGATATTAGCAGGTCTATGCATCTTCATAAGCAATCCATCCTTTAGGTAATAACAGGTGGGAGATTACTGCACCTCCATCTTTTCGATCACACGGTACAATAATTCCATTAACGTCGCATCTCTCTGTTCAATCCTATCAGCCTTTTCCAACTCATTTGTCCTTTTTTCTATTTCACCCCGGTCCAATTCTTCCCTCTCTTCCTGCTCATTCCCTTACCGTTCCTCTTCTATCGGGCTCTCTCGGGAGCTCTCATCTTCCATACTATCATGGAAAAATCTCTTCTTCCATATATAAATCTTCTAAGTTCATCGCTCTTTCTGTTTCTGTATCTTCTTCTGCAGCCACTTTCTTCCACATCCTTCTAGTCATCACACAACTAGGAAACAGATATGGGTATTCCTTCTCGAGTTCAGTCATAGGATTATACATTAGTAGTTGCTGTTACAAGCGGCACTCCACCAACCTCATTTCGCAGTAGGACTTCTACCCATTTCGACAGCCAGTGAATCCTTTACTTCAAAATAATAATGACGTTTCACTAACTTGCATGAAAGTTTCAAACGGCAAATATGGGTAACCTCCTCACCTCCTATTCCCTTCAAAATGACAGAATCTCCTGTGAGAGACTGTTCCACCATCGGTTGTATGCCTCGCGTCACCACACTATGATTACATCCCATGTCGCGCAATATCTTGACCAAGATCTGCTCGCTCCCATCTAATGCAGTTATCATACCTTCATAAATAGACGGTTTAAAGGAATCCACGCTGTTTGGGGTTGTCCTGTTCATCGTGTAAATAATAGCTGGTTTATTGTCCTCGTCGACCTTTCGCGTTTGATTCTTCGTCATTGTATTTGGTGGAGTTGAATTACCCTTAACCACTTGGACGACTGCTTTCAGTTGGTTTGACCAATACTCCATACTG
>NC_090730.1:105699057-105701557 GCF_036898095.1 Palaemon carinicauda
TAGTAATGAGAGCTTTGAGAGTGGAGGAAATGCCATCTTAAATCTCGATGAAGTCATTGGCAGCAGGGTTAGGATTGGGTTTAGGGCAATAATTAAATTATCTCTTTGGCTTTTACTCCTAATACCGTACGATTGATCTCACTATATTTAAAATGGACCAGCAGGGTCAATGGTCTTAGTTGAATTGGCACTGTGCATCACAAAGAAATGGCTATCCCTTGTTGAATCTAGCCAATGAATCCTCTATGGATTTAGTTAGTCAAAGCAAAGAGAAGATTACAGAATGGTTCCTAGTCCTGGTCATAGTTAGTTGCTAGGTATCTCCTGGTTTATAAATACAACAGGAAAATTTAAAATTTGCAATTGGAAAATCAGAAACATGAATTCAAATGGGAAACTACGCCAAGTGGAGTGGGAATTCATGAAATAAAGTTTTGATATTTTAGCCCGAAGTGAAGCAGGGTTGTAAGGGGATTGGTAAGGATACTTTAGACAAAGGTAATATATATATATATATATATATATATATATATATATATATATATATATATATATATATATATATATATATATATATAAATATACATATATATATATATATATATATATATATATATATACATACTGTATATATATATACATATATATGTATATATATACATTATATACATATATATATATATATATATATATTTATATATATATATATATATATATATATATATATATATATGTATATATATATATATATATATATATATATATATATATATATATATATATATACTGTATATATATACATATATATGTATATATATACATATGTATATATATATATATATATATATATATATATACTGTATATATATACATATATATGTATATATATACATATGTATATATATATATATATATATATATATATATATATATATATATATATATATATATATATATATATATATATACATTCAGGAACAACAGGAGAAGTTGGAAGAGAAAGGATAGGGATGATGATGACACCAAGAGCAGAAAATTCATTAACTGAGTTGAGAGCTGTGAATACTAGATTGTTACTTGCAAACTTTAAATCAAAGCCGTGTAATATGAATATTATATTTTTCTATGCACCAACAAGTGATTCCCTTGAAGAAAGGAAAGATGAATAATATGAAGACCTGCAGGGTGTAATAGGTGAGATCCCAGAGAGGGATATGGAAATTGTTATTGGTGACATCATTGCTGAAGTTGGAAGGAATAATCAAGGGATAGAGAATGTGATGGGTGTTGAGAGGCTTGACGAAGATGCAAATAAAAATAGAGCACATTTCATAAGTTCCCGTTCAACAAAGAATCTTGTTATTGGAGGTAATCTTTTTATTCACAAGGACATCCACAAGTATACATGGACTCCATCACGTGGCAATAACAAAAATAAAATAGATCACATTACCATTCATGAAGAGAAAAGGAGGAATCTGAAAAATGTAAGAAACTATAGTGGTGCAGATATTTGTAGTCGTCCCCAGCTCCTTATTGCCACACTATAATTGAAAATGAAAGTACCCAACAAAAAGGTAGACAGAATATCCTGGTTTGATACCACTAAGCTTCTAGAAGAAGAGCACAGAAAGACATTTACTATTGGATGTATGATTTAATTTGTACTCTTAGAGACTTTAAGAGACGAAACACTGACTATTAATGAAGAATGGTGTGATATTAGGAACATATATAAGTCAGTGTGTAGTGAAGTCTTGGGACACGCAGTTACAAGAAGGCATTGATATCAAATGGTAATTGGGATACTATAAAAAGGAGACAAACTCAGAAATTGATTGTTGAAAATTTTCGAGGAAATATTGAAAATTACAAGGTAGAGCATGCTAACTATTCTAGTATTGATAGTGAGGTCAAAAGAAAAGCCAGGCATGACTAGGGAGAATATGTAGACGGCAAAGCAGATGAGGCTGTTTAAGTAATGAATTCAGAGAGTGAATACGGTGTAAGAATCTCTCATAGAATTATTAATGAAATCTCTACTGGAGCAAAGTAAAAGCTTATACCAATCAAAACGAGAGATTGATATGTTATAACAACAGAAGATTAAGGAAGACTACGTTGCATGGAATACTTTAGTGAGGTTATGAATAGGAGATACAAAGGGAATGATGACGACCTGGACATGAATTTAGATGAATTCCGTGTAATTCAAATCAAAGCTATCTTTAAAAAAATTAAGACAGGGAAAGCCATTTGGTGGGTTGAAATAACTGCTGAGATGATACTGGCTAAAAATGGAGTGATCACCAGAAAATGATTACAATTAAATTTTGTTGAATATGGCATGAAGAGGCAAAACCTCATAGATGGGAGTTAGGAGTTTTGGTGAGAATGGAAAAAAATAAAATGAGACTTGACTAATTGTTATATTGGAGAGGGAAAACATTTAAGTCAGTTGTCATAAGAATGTATAGTTTGATTATTCTAATGATACTAT
>NC_090730.1:105706557-105719057 GCF_036898095.1 Palaemon carinicauda
AATGATGAGATGAAGGGCTCTGGTTTTCTGTGATGAAGGGAAGACAGTCGACTTCTGAACTTGTTGAGACAGAACTGGACCCGGCAGTAGAATCAGCTTCGGTTGTAATTCTAGAGTCAGGTGGAACCAGTTACTCCGGGGCCACTTGGAAGCCACTAGGGCAGCCGTTCCTTGAAAGGATCTCATCTTGGTGAGGACCTTGAGCAGAAGGTTGGGTGGAGGGAACAGGTAAATCTTGGTCCATCTGTTCCAGTCCAGGGACATGGCGTCCACTGTTTCCGCACGAGGGTCCTCGTACGGGGCCACGTATCGAGGAAGTTTCTTGTTGTTGCTCGTTGCGAAGAGGTATATCTGCAGTTCCGGGACGTGAAGTAAGATGAAGGAGAATGATTTTGCGTCTAGGGACCATTCCAACTCTATCGGGGCTATCCTGGATAGAGCGTCCGCTGTCACATTGCGGAACCCTTGGAGGTGAACTGCTGATAAGTGCCATCTCTTCTTCTCTGCTAGGCGGAGGATGGCTAATATCACATTGATGAGTTGAGGCGATCGTGAGCCTTGATGATTTAGACATCTGACCACCACATCGCTGTCCAAAGTCAGTCGCACGTGGATTGAGGAGCGAGGAAAAAATCTCTTCAGTGTGAGGAAGACTGCCAGGGCCTCCAAGATGTTGATGTGAAACGTCTTGAACAGGGAGGACCAAGTTCCTTGAGTCTTGCGTTGATGGGAGTGGACCTCCCCCCCCATCCTTCCAGCGATGCGTCCGTGTGGATGGTAACTGAGGGTGGAGGCAGTTATACTGTAGAAGCATTGACCTCTTGAACTTGCTGGCCTCCGACCATGGCTTGAGGAGTGATAGAAACAGAGACGGGAGTGGTCTTCTGAGATCTCTTTGAGCGTTTGATGCGTATCTTCTTCAGACTCCTGATGCATCTTTCAGCTGCGCTTTCAGCACTGGGTCTGTCACCGAAGCGAACTGGAGGGAGCCGAGCACACGCTCCTGTTGACGTCTTGAAATCCGTTTGGATTTGAGGAGTCTCTTGACAGACCTCGCTATATCTCTCCTCTTCTTTAATGGAATGGAGAGATGGTGTGACTATAGGTCCCAATGTATACCTAGTCATTGGAAATTTTGAGCCGGAGATAGTCAAGACTTTTTGGCGTTGATCTTGAATCCTAGATGTTCCGGGAATTGGGTCACTTTCTTGGATGCTTACAGGCATTCCGTTTCCAATGCTGCCCACACCAGCCAATCGTCCAGGTAGGCCATTACCCCATCTCTTTGTGGGTAACCCGTTCTTGGCCAGAAACGTTGGGTCAGGAAAGAGGGTTAGCTCGCCCATGTCAGCGAAGAGGATGTGGCACTCTTCCTTAGATAATTCCACAATTTCACTAGCTCTAGCCCCTGAGGCTAAAGCAAACAAGAAAATAACTTTTAGGGTCAAATCTTTCAAAGGGCGTAGCTGTTGAACAATAGTCTCTGTAATCTTCGTGAAGAACCTTGGGGCTACGTTGAGCTCGAAGAGCATGGCTCTGAAAGTGTACTTTCTTTTCTGAAGCCTTAATCCTAGGTAGGAGGAGATCTGGCGATTCATCGGAATGTGCCCAGAGGCGTCCGCCATGTCTATTGAGACTATGTATGACTTTCTGGGCAATAGGGGCCTTATATTGTGAAGGGTTAGCCTCTTGAACTTGTTGTTCTTGATGAACTTGTTAAGAGGAGACAAGTCCAGGATGACTCTGAGTTCGTCGGAGTCTTTCTTGGGAACACAGAACAGTCTTCACTGAAACTTGATGGACTTTGCTCTCTTGATCACCTCTATGTTCAAGACTTCTCGGACATATTCTTCCAGAACGTGGGTGGAGTGTTGAAAGAATTGTGGAAAAGCTGGTGGTGACTTCTTCCAGCTCCAGCTTAGTTAATTCTTGACGATGCTGTGGGCCCAGGGATCGAAGGTCCAACGATCCTGGAAGAGACGGAGTCTTCCTCCTACAGTAAGCAACTCAATGCTTCTTGTTAACGGAGGGCTTGCCTCCTCGACCGCTTGCCCCCCAAACTCCTCTCCCAATGGAGGGACGTCTAGAGGAGCCTCTTTCTGAGCCTCTGCCCTTGGCACGAAAGGTAGTAGATTTCCTTTCTATATATATATATATATATATATATATATATATATATATATATATATATATATATAGATAGATAGATAGATATATATATATATATATATATATATATATATATATATATATATATATATATATATGTATATATATATATATATATATATATATATATATATATATATATATATATATACATATATATACTTAACATTACAGGCTCTTTATGAAATTGGTCATTTTACAAGATATCTAGCAATTATATAAAAATAGCAAATTCGTAGTGATATTTGAAAATAATTTCAATATTTCAATATTTTGCAATAGGACCAAATGTATCGTCAATTTTCAAGGCTATCAGTATCATTTTTTTTCCTTTTACAAAATGTCCAAACAGCAAGTAGCCACATGAATTAGAAAGCTACGATACGATAGAAGGTAGTGAACATACAATAAAATAGGTTTATTCATTCTTAGAAAATGCACATTTGAAATACATGAAAACTTACGAAGTTTTAGCGAGTAGCTAATTGAAAAAGAGGCAAGTAAATGATAAACGTAACCTTTATTACCCAAAAACCAGGCTAATAATCGTGTTATCAGAAAATTTAATAATTAATACTTTATAAGAGTAATAAACATTGAGAGAATACTGAAATGCCAGTTTTTACCGAATGGGTATGAAAAATATCATTTGGATGATATTGTCATTTCTTCAATGAACCTCTGTACCAATTTTATCTAAAGACAAAACATTCCGTGAAATCTTGTACAAAATACAAAAAAACTCAATATACCATAGAATTATATAACAAATGCTCTAAGGCATCTGACATTTCTGGTTGATAGTTTGGTTAATAAGTTGAGCATGACTCCTAGACCATATGATCAATCATTGCAACTAATATTCGGCTTAGCGTATTATCAATAATATCGTTTACACCTCACCACAATTGAAAAAAAAAATCTATCTTCTTGAAAACCATGTCCGATCCTAAATAGAAATTATGAAAGAATGGTAAAACGAGTTCCACAATCTTTCAAGACGTTTAGTGGCCATTTCAAGGAGGAGATTAGTCTTTGGTCTTGCAGGTTGAACTTGTAATAAAAAGTTAAGATAGCGGGAGAGATAAACAAGATCACATGTTTACAGAAAATAGAGAAAAAAAGGCTATAAAAATGATTAAAATCCTGTATCAATACTTCATTAACTAATCTCCCATATATAGTAAAGAGTAGGAGTATGGCTATATATATATATATATATATATATATATATATATATATATATATATATATATATATATATATATATATATATATATATATATATATCAATATATATATATATATATATATATATATATATATTGTGGAGGATTAATTTTATTTTAATTTATTTTTTTTGTTTGCCAAATCAGGAGAGAAAAAAGGAGAGAGAGAGAGAGAGAGAGAGAGAGAGAAATTGTTTACAGTATTGGCTTTAGTTTGTCTCAGAGAGAGAGAGAGAGAGAGAGAGAGAGAGAGAGAGAGAGAGAGAGAGAGTTGTTTTAGTATTGTTGAATCGAGACATTTTATTTGCTATAGCTTTGTCATTAGAGAGAGAGAGAGAGAGAGAGAGAGTGAGTGTGGGTGTTTATTTACTTAAGTTTGTCAAACCGCAAGAAAGAAAGAAAGAATGTTTATTTGCTTTAGTTTCGTCAGAGAGAGAGAGAGAGAATTTAATTTGCTTTAGTTTTATTAGATCGCGCGTGCGCGAGAGAGTATGTGTGTATGTGCGTTTGTGTGTGCGTGTTTTGTGTCCGCGGTGCGCGCTGAGGAAAGGGTAATTAGCGAATGATTGTTTGAAGTTGGAAAGATTGTTGGTATAATTGAGGTTGTTTGTTTACCTTTTTAGCTAGGATAGGGTGATGAATGTCTTGGGCGAAAGCATTGGATATCGAACGATTGTAGGAGTCGGCTGTGTATTTTTCTTTGCTCTTCGAAAGCCGGCTGTGAAGTTTTTTTTATATTCTGAGTAAGTACTGTTTTTATTTATTTTTGTTAGGCGCGTTCATGAGTGATAGAAAGTTTATTGTTTATCTTTGATTATGGTGCGATAGTTAAGTTAGTTAGGAGTGTTCATAAGTGTTTTTTTTATTTTGGCAGGCCGCGATTCCTCCTTTGGAGAGTTATTTTTGAATGCCGATCTTTAGTTGACGACCTGGCCTGCATTAGATTGTTTTAAGACTGCTCAGATTGATTTATTTGTTGACGACCCGGACCGAATTTACTTCTGATTGCTGTTGATGATGATGATACCGATGAGGATGATGATGATGATGATTACGCTTACGGACTAAATCAATGAAAGCATTTTTGTATTGACTGAGTGTCAAGTGTTGCCATATTGTGGCGTTGCTGCAGAGTTGTGGTTTTGGGCTTTTAACGACTGTTGGCCCTTGTGTGGACAAAGTGGTCCACACATAAACAAATATTGGTTTTGGGTGTGTTAATTTTAAGTTGTTAGGGTTTTTTTATTTGAATGGTGTTACGGTTTATATTTAATATTGTTTATGATTCGTGATAAGTGTTTTTTTTGGTTTATGATTGCGTTTACTTTTAAGAATATAGTGTTAAGGTTATGTTTTGTTTTCATTTTCCTTCTGTCCAAGAGTCCAGTTTGAAGTAGAGTCAGGGGAAAGTTTGTATTGTGGGATATTGAGAAAGTAAGAGTGATTAAGGGTGTGGGGGGTTTGTTTTTGTTTACATCCCGCTACATAAATTTGGCGCCCGAACAGGGACTGCCGAGGTGGGATAGAAGCTGGACTGTTGGACGAAGGACGGAATTAGGATTAAGGTTGATGAAAAATGGAGGAGCAATTAAGGGTTTTGAGGGAGGAATTGCGGCTGAGTAAGGAGCGTGAGGAGAGGTTGCTAGTAGAGAATGAGAGGTTGAACTGGGAGAATGCGGTGATGCAGAAGGAGCTTAGGGAGTTAAAGGGAACTGTAGCGAAAGTGGAAGAATGTTTTGAGATGAGGATGAAAGAGAATGAGGAACGAATGGAGAAACGAATGGAAGATATGTCAGGCTAAGTATGGGGATAGTAAGAGAGTTTGGGCTAGGGAGTTGGGAGAATTTTTGTCAGGATATTTGTTGACGATGTATGGGGTGATAATGAGTGTAGGAGAGGTTGAGTATGAAAGTGTAAAGAATAGGATAATTGAACAGGTAAAACGTATGAAAGGTAGTGTTAGGTATAAGCGAAAAAATGATTTTGATGAAGCACGAATGAAGGTGGGTGAAGCAATCTCGATGTATGTATGTCGGTTAGAAACATTGGCTAGAAAGAAGTATGGGGACGAAGGAATAAATGAAAATAAGGAACTAATGAAGAAGTTTTTGGGTACAGTACCAGAGAGTGTGTGTGAGTTTATTAATTTGAAACGGAAGGAGAAAATGAGGTGGACTAGAGAGAGATTGACTTGGGATGATATTTTAGAGATAGTTGAGGATTACGAGTTGGATAGGTGTATGAAAGAAAGTAAATCTGTGAGTGTAAGAACTGGAATGGAGGAATGTGTGCCAGAATTTGGTAGTTTTAGAGATGCTGTTATGAGAGGGCCAATGAGGGTAGCTGATAGTGTAGTAGATAGAAGTGTTAGGGTGAGTAATGTAGGAATACCTATGCCGAGAAATGACGGGTTTAGACAGGGAAATCAAGTTTGGAGAGATAGAAGTGCTAGTACGCAGCAAGTTAGGTTAGGTAGTGGTATCCGTGAAGAGAGGTGTTATAGGTGTGGGAAGGTAGGACATAAAAAGAACGAGTGTAGATGGGCATTAGGAGCATGTTTCGGGTGTGGAGAGACAGGGCATCGTATTAGCGACTGTAAGAAAGAGAAAGTGGTTAAGTGTTATCGGTGTGGTATGACTGGACACATAGCGAGTGGATGCCGTAATAATCATATGAATGTAATTTGTGGTAATTGTGGTAAGGATGGTCATTATGCTAGAATGTGCAAGGAGCCGCGGGGTAAGTGTACTGAATGTGGTGCAGATGGGCATGTAGCTAGGGTTTGTAGAAAGAAGGGATCAAGTCAGCCAGGATGTTCGGGAAACTAATTCATCAGAGGGTTCAGCTGGGTGAGTCCTCGTGTGTGTGGGGAGTGAATGTGATGCATGTTCGTGAGGGTTTATTGCATGAAGATGTGATGGGAGAAAGAGCACATGATTGCATGAGTGTGAAATTGATTTTTAATGGTGTAGAGTTGGTTGGTTTGATTGATACTGGTTGTGGTGTCAATTTAATGTTTAGGAATGCATATGATAAGGTAAAAGAGGTTTGTGAATTTAAGGGATGTAAGGGTGAAGTAAAAGGTATTGGTAATTTGCGTATGCCTGTGCAAGGAAAGTTGCGGGAAAATGTTATGATTGGGGGGCTGATGATGGAAGATAATGATTTTTACGTGGTTGAGGGAGCGAATGAGAAATATGACGTACTGCTTGGGTATAAATTTCTGAAAAAATGTGGTATGATTGTACATCCAAGTGTGAATATGATTGAAATAAAGGTGAAAGGTAATATTTTTGGGGAATTTTATTTAAAGGAAGACGGCAGAGTGAGTACGAAGGTGTGGAAGGGAGTGCCGTTGGTAGCAAAGGAAAGTGTAAAGTTATCGGGTAAGAAAGGTGAGGTTATTAGTGTAAAAGTTGCATGGCCGAGCAGTCTGGGAATTTCAAATAGTGACAAGGATGAATATGTAGTGGAAGGTATGGAAGCAGGTAATTTGGTGAAAACGAGTGCGTATATATATGATGGTGTTATGAATATGCAAGAACCCAAGGTGTATGTAAGGTTGTTGCCGAGTGTTAGGAGGAAGAGAGTACGTGGAATACGTGAGGGCGATTGCATGGGATGTATGTATACACTGATTAATGTAGAGGATGGAAGATATGTTAAGGCGAGACAGGTGATGTCTGGTAAGGTAAAGAACGATGACGATTGGGATTACGATACGTTGAAAGGAAGAATTAAGTTAGATGAGAGTGTAAGTGAGGTCGAAAGGGAACGATTGCTTAAGGTGTTATGGGATAAGCGGAGAGTTATGAGTCTCGGTGACGATGATTGTGGGGGGTCAGACCTTCCAGAATTTAAAATAGTTCTCAGTGATGATACCCCCATATATCAGCGTCCCAGGCATTTTTCTCCGCCTATTGCCAAGGAGATAGAGGAGCAGTGTCAGGAATTAGAGCGTATGGGTGTAATAGAAAGGAGTGAGAGTGCCTGGAATAGCCCTATTGTCCCTGTACGAAAGCCTGATGGAAGTTTACGTATGTGTATTGATTATAGGAAGGTGAATGAGGTGACTGTTAAAGAACGTTTTCCAATGAATGTGGTGTCTGATTGTGTTTATAAGATGCATGGAATGAAAGTTTTTACTAAATTAGATTTGGTGCGGGGCTATTATCAGATGCCTCTGGCTGAGGGGAGCAGGCCCATTACCGCATTTTCAAGTACGAATTGTCACTTTCAATTTAAAAGGTTGAGTTTTGGTCTTGCTAATGCGCCTGCTGCCTTCCAAAGAGCGATGAATGTTGTATTGGCTGGTTTCGATCGACAGAAGGTGACTGTTTTTATAGATGATATTCTGATTGCGAGCGAGACTGTTGAGGAACATATGCGGTTGCTTGAGGCAGTGTTGATGCGGTTAATTGAAGTTGGTGTGAAAATTAAGCTTGAGAAGTGTACATGGTTGTCCAGGGAGGTGGAATTTCTTGGGCATGTAGTGGGTGAATCTGGTATAAGGAAGAGTGACAAGTTTGTGAATAAGGTGCGAGAATTTCCACGTCCCCGGACTGTGCGTGAGTTGCGAGGTTTTCTTGGTTTGGTTGAGTTTGGGCGCAAGTTTGTTAGAGATTGTTCAGGTATAGGGAAGCCTTTGAATGAATGGACGGGTAAAAGGAATAGTACAAAATTAAAATGGGATGATCGGATGATAGAAGCGTTTGAAAGGTTGAAGGAAGAGGCCGCGAAAGACGTCACTTTGGCATTTCCAGACTACAGTGAAAATGCGAGTATGCTAGAGTTGTATACGGATGCGAGTGGGGTTAGTATGGGTGGTTGTTTGGTTCAAACGCAGAGAGTAAATGGAGAAGAGCAATTGAGAGTAATAGCGTATGTTAGTAAAGCGTTTAATAAAGCTGAGCGGAAGTATTCGACGATTGACAGGGAATTGGCTGCAATACGATTTTGTGTGAAAGCATTGAAAGTATTTTTGTATGGTGTAAAATTCATTGTGCGTACTGACCATCAGCCCCTAGTGTACATGATAAGGAAAGAGTGTGTGAATGCAAGGGTTGCTAGGACCATAGAGGATTTGAATGAATTTGATTTTAGGTTAGAATATGTACCGGGAAATAAGAATGTGATAGCAGATGCGATGTCGAGGATGCATGGGAGGATGGAAGATAAAGAGAGTAATCAGAATTCTGAAAGATTGCCTGAAGGTTTAGTTGTGGAGCAGATTTGTGAAGGGGAAGATATGGTATATAAGTGTATCCTAATGGGTTTAAGTAAGTTAATACAAGAGGGGTTAGATACGGAAATACCAGGTAGTGTAACTGAGCTTAAAAGAAGGGTGATGAATGAAGTGTCAAAAGAAATGGTATATGAGGAGGAGAGTAGCGTACTAGAAGGGGAAGTATTATCAAGGATATTAATGGTGGTAAGTATGTTGTATGGTGTAACTGTGTATTTGTATTTTGGATGGAATCGACCGATGGAATATAGGGCATATAAGGAGAATGATAGGGAATATATTTTGAGGATTCAATGTAAGGAGGAATGTTGCAAATTGTTGAGTGAGAAGGATAATGGTGCAAGTGACCTTAACCTAAGATATGACGGTATAGAGGACAGTGAATATGATGATGAACATATTGGTGAAGTGAGCGACAGAATTGAAAGGAGAGTAAATGTATGTATGCATGGTGTAAAAGGAAGGATGATGACATATGTGAATATAAATGAGAATGAATATTGTAGTTTAATTGATACGGGTGCTCAAGTGTCATTAGTAAATGAGTCGGTTATCAGGGAAATTGAGAGGTACAATTGGGAAGTGAAAAGACAGTGTACGAGTGTGAGAATTCATGGAATAGGTCAGGGAAGTTTACTTGTTTGGGAAGAAGTGAGGTTGAAGGTGAAACTAGGGAGTATGGAAGTTGAACATAATTTTATTGTAATGGGAGAGAATGAAATGCCTAGTTGTTTTTTGATGGGAATAGATTTTTTGAGGTTGCACCATGTGTCAGTTGATGTTGGTAAGGGTTTGCTTTCAAAGAATGGCTGTAAGGTAATAGTAATCGAGGATAATAGTGTATTCATGGCGAATTTTGTTGGCATGATTGATATTGCAAAGAGTGAAGATGATTTGTTGAGCAAAGAAGAGGTGGAAGAAATGCAAGGTGAATGTTTAGAGATAAATAGGTTACGTGAATGTATTTTAAAAGGTATTAGGGTGGAAGAATGGCCGTGTGATTTGGAAGCGTATAAGAAAGTTGTTAAAAGATTTATTGTTTGTAAGAATATTGTGTATTTTTTGCATAGGGGAATGGATGAAGATATATATGTTCCTGTATTTCCAATGCATGCAGCTGTGGGTATGTGTATGGTAGTGCATGACAGGTATGGGCATATGGGGAAGAATAAATTGTGGGAATGCATGCGAGAAAGGTTGTTTACGCCTGGGTTGAGTCAAATTTGTAGGGATGTAGCGACTACTTGTGAGGATTGTCAGAAGGGAAAGTATCAGAGCATGCATGCAAGTCCGCCTATTTTGAGGTTACGTATGAAAGAGCCATTTGAGATGTTTGTGATTGATTGTGTTTCGTTGCCTGTGACTGCGAGGAGACATGTGGGAATGATTGTCATGGTCGATCATATGAGCAAGTTTGCGTATGCAGTGCCCATCAAGAATAAAAGAAGTGAGACTGTAGCGAGAATGGTAAGTCAAGTGATGTTGCCGATGAGTGTGTGCAAGCCTGCGAAAATGTTAAGTGACAATGGTCCGGAGTTTGTGGGATGGGAGTTTGAGCAGATGTTAAGAGAATGGGGCATTGAACATGTGTATTCGACTCCGTATATGCCAAGTGCGAATGGTTTGGCTGAAAGGACGGTAAGAACCTTAACAGAAATTTTGCGAATGATGAGTACATGTGATAATGATTGGGATTTATATGTTGGGCGTGCGTTGTGGGCGTATAATGCGACGGTGCACAAGAGTACTGGTATGTCTCCGTGTAAGTTTGTGTTGAATTTTGAAAAGATAGTAAGACCGAGATTGAGTGTGTCCGAGAATGATAGAGATGTTTGGAAGAAAGCAAATGAGAGATTTGAAAGCTACAAAGTGGGAGAGAAAGTGTTAAAAGAAGTAATTGAAAAGGGAAGAATGAATGTCAATAAGGTACGTGATAAGTTTGAAGGTCCATATGAGGTGTTAGATGTTGGTTCTAGTGGGTTGAGTTATGTTTTAGGTAAAGTAAGTGTGGATGGTAGTGTGGAAAAGGTTAGGGCACACCACAATCAGTTGCGGAAATGGAAGGAGGTACCAAGATATATTCAGGAGAATGGTATGAATAAATGGCTGAAAACGAACAAGTATGAACCGAGTATGTGTGAGGCATTAGGTTTAGAAGATAAGCAATTGGTGTTAGTAGAGTATGGAAGGAAAAAGAAGTCTGAGAATTTTACTGGGGATAAAAGGCGGGAAAATATTGTAGTTGTAGGTGGGAATCAGAATAAGCAGGACAAGGGTGTAAATGTACAGGTGAGTATGGAAGATAAATGTATTAATACAGATGAAACTTGGATGAGTATGAATGATACTTATAGTGTGTGTGGTTTTTCGTTAGATGAGGCAAGAGAACGTATGACGGACACGAGAATGAAAGATAGGAGAATGATAAGCAGTATGAATGATTCTTTTGTTAAAGTAGAAAATGGTTTAGATGTAATGGATGAATTGTTGACAGAAATTAGTGGGATTTTCGGGCCAGATGAAACTGAGGTAGATGAAATAGTGAATGATATCTTAGACGAGCAGAGCATAGACGGGAATCGTAATAGTACGTTGAATGAAAACGACATGGAAGAAGTGAATGAGAGAGTGCAGGTATATGAAGGCCCAGTTACCCGAAGCCGAGGCCCTGTCCCTGATTGCGACTGGGTAATGAGAAAATAGGTAAGTGTTGTGTGAGGATTTGGCAAAGTAAGGGGGGAGGAATGTGGAGGATTAATTTTATTTTAATTTATTTTTTTTGTTTGCCAAATCAGGAGAGAAAAAAGGAGAGAGAGAGAGAGAGAGAGAGAGAGAGAAATTGTTTACAGTATTGGCTTTAGTTTGTCTCAGAGAGAGAGAGAGAGAGAGAGAGAGAGAGAGAGTTGTTTTAGTATTGTTGAATCGAGACATTTTATTTGCTATAGCTTTGTCATTAGAGAGAGAGAGAGAGAGAGAGAGAGTGAGTGTGGGTGTTTATTTACTTAAGTTTGTCAAACCGCAAGAAAGAAAGAAAGAATGTTTATTTGCTTTAGTTTCGTCAGAGAGAGAGAGAGAGAATTTAATTTGCTTTAGTTTTATTAGATCGCGCGTGCGCGAGAGAGTATGTGTGTATGTGCGTTTGTGTGTGCGTGTTTTGTGTCCGCGGTGCGCGCTGAGGAAAGGGTAATTAGCGAATGATTGTTTGAAGTTGGAAAGATTGTTGGTATAATTGAGGTTGTTTGTTTACCTTTTTAGCTAGGATAGGGTGATGAATGTCTTGGGCGAAAGCATTGGATATCGAACGATTGTAGGAGTCGGCTGTGTATTTTTCTTTGCTCTTCGAAAGCCGGCTGTGAAGTTTTTTTTATATTCTGAGTAAGTACTGTTTTTATTTATTTTTGTTAGGCGCGTTCATGAGTGATAGAAAGTTTATTGTTTATCTTTGATTATGGTGCGATAGTTAAGTTAGTTAGGAGTGTTCATAAGTGTTTTTTTTATTTTGGCAGGCCGCGATTCCTCCTTTGGAGAGTTATTTTTGAATGCCGATCTTTAGTTGACGACCTGGCCTGCATTAGATTGTTTTAAGACTGCTCAGATTGATTTATTTGTTGACGACCCGGACCGAATTTACTTCTGATTGCTGTTGATGATGATGATACCGATGAGGATGATGATGATGATGATTACGCTTACGGACTAAATCAATGAAAGCATTTTTGTATTGACTGAGTGTCAAGTGTTGCCATATTGTGGCGTTGCTGCAGAGTTGTGGTTTTGGGCTTTTAACGACTGTTGGCCCTTGTGTGGACAAAGTGGTCCACACATAAACAAATATTGGTTTTGGGTGTGTTAATTTT
>NC_090730.1:105729057-105731557 GCF_036898095.1 Palaemon carinicauda
GAGTGGGCGCTGGAGAGGTAGAAGGTGTCATTGGGAAGTATGGCGTACCAGGTGAAAATGAGAGTGGTGAGAGACTGGTAGATATTTGTGTTGAACAAGAGATGGTAATAAGTGGTAGCTTTTTTAAAAAGAAAGATAAAAATAAGTATACATGGGTAAGAGTGGCAAATGGAAGAGTAGTAGAAAGGGCATTAATGGATTATGTGTTGATAACTAAAAGAATGTTTGGAAGATTGAAAGACGTGCACGTGTTTAGGGGTATGGCTAACGGTATGTCTGATCATTTTTTGGT
The DNA here is from genome assembly GCF_036898095.1 of Palaemon carinicauda. NCBI lineage: Eukaryota > Metazoa > Arthropoda > Malacostraca > Decapoda > Palaemonidae > Palaemon > Palaemon carinicauda. The sequence goes on from NC_090730.1 coordinate 105,729,350, forward strand.
GGAAGGAAAATTAGTTGTAGCAAAAGAGTGGGGGAATAGAGTAGGTGGATGTAAAAGGGAGTATAGTGAGGGTTGAAGAGCTAATAAAACCGGGGGTTAAAAGTAAATATCAGGAAAGGTTGAAAATAGCATATGACGAGGTGAGAGTAAGAGAAACTGGTAATTTAGAGGAGGAGTGGAAGTTAGCAAAAGAAAATTTTGTTGGGATTGCAAGTGATGTATGTGGCAAGAAGGTTGTTGGAGGCAGCATGAGGAAGGGCAGTGAATGGTGGAATGAAGGAGTGAAGGTAAAAGTGGAAGAGAAAAAGAGGGCTTTTGAAGAATGGCTGCAGAGTAATAGTATAGAGAAGTATGAAAAATATAGAGAGAAAAAGGTGGAAGTAAAGCGAAAGGTACGTGAGGCAAAGAGGGCAGCTGACCTGAGGTGGGGTCAGGGACTGGGTCAGTCATATGAAGAGAATAAGAAGAAGTTTTGGAAAGAAGTGAAGAGAGTAAGGAAGGCTGGCGCAAGAATTGAAGAGACAGTGAAAGATGGAAATGGAAGGTTGTTAAAAGGAGAGGAGGCCAGGAAAAGGTGGGCGGAATATTTTGAAAGTTTGCTGAATGTTGAGGATAATAGGGAGGCAGATATTATTGTTGTTCCAGGTGTTGAGGTGCCAGTGATGGGAGATGAGAATGAGAGAGAGATTACAATAGAGGAAGTGAGGAGAGCACTAGATGAAACGAGAGTAGGAAAAGCATCTGCTATGGATGGTGTGAAAGCTGAGATGTTGAAGGAAGGGTGTGTGACTGTACTTGAATGGTTGGTGAGATTGTTTAATATGTGTTTTGTGTTGTCAATGGTACCAGTAGATTGGGTTTGTGTGTGTATTGTACCACTATATAAGGGTAAGGGAGATGTGCATGCGTGTTGTAATTCAAGAGGTATTAGTTTGTTGAGTGTAGTTGGAAAAGTGTATGGTAAAGTAATGGTTAATAGGATTAAGGATAAAACAGAGAATGCAATTTTGGAAGTACAGGGTGGTTTTAGAAGAGGTAAGGGTTGTATGAATCAGATTTTTACAGTTAGGCAGGTATGCGAGAAATATTTAGCAAAAGGTAAGGAGGTGTATGTTGCGTTTATGGATCTGGAGAAAGCATATGATAGAGTTGATAGGGAAGCAATATGGAATGTGATGAGGTTATATGGAGTTGGTGGAAGGTTGTTGTAAGCAGTGAAAAGTTTCTACAAAGGTAGTAAAGCATGTCTTAGAATAGGAAAGGAAGTGAGCGATTGGTTTCCGGTGAGAGTGGGGCTGAGACAGGGATGTGTGATGTCGCCGTGGTAGTTTAACTTGTAGGTTGATGGAGTGGTGAGAGAGGTGAATGCTCGAGTGCTTGGACGAGGATTAAAACTGGTAGACGAAAATGATCATGAATGGGATGTAAATCAGTTGTTGTTTGCGGATGATACTGTACTGGTAGCAGACACAGAAGAGAAGCTTGACCGACTAGTGACAGAATTTGGAAGGGTGTGTGAGAGAAGGAAGTTGAGAGTTAATGTGGGTTAGAGTAAGGTTATGATATGTACGAGAAGGGAAGGTGGTGCAAGGTTGAATGTCATGTTGAATAGAGAGTTACTTGAGGAGGTGGATCAGTTTCAGTACTTGGGGTCTGTTGTTGCTGCAAATAATGGAGTGGAAGCAGATGTACGTCAGAGAGTGAATGAAGGATGCAAAGTGTTGGGGGCAGTTAAGGGAGTAGTAAAAAATAGAGGGTTGGGCATGAATGTAAAGAGAGTTCTATATGAGAAAGTGATTGTACCAACTGTGATGTATGGATCGGAGTTGTGGGGAATGAAAGTGATGGAGACAGAAATTGAATGTATTTGAGATGAAGTGTCTAAGGAGTATGTCTGGTGTATCTCGAGTAGATAGGGTTAGGAACGAAGTGGTGATGGTGAGAACGGGTGTAAGAAATGAGTTACCGGCTAGAGTGGATATGAACGTGTTGAGGTGGTTTGGCCATGTTGAGAGAATGGAAAATGGCTGTCTGCTAAAGAAGGTGATAAATGCAAGAGTTGATGGGAGAAATACAAGAGGAAGGCCAAGGTTTGGGTGGATGGATGGTGTGAAGAAAGCTCTGGGTGATAGGAGGATAGATGTGAGAGAGGCAAGAGAGCGTGCTGGAAATAGGAATGAATGGTGAGCGATTGTGACGCAGTTCCGG
>NC_090730.1:105734057-105739480 GCF_036898095.1 Palaemon carinicauda
GCCGGCAATTACGTGTCGGCCGGCAGAGGCCCCTTGTTCTTTGCAGAGTGAATCCCAGACCTCCCTTGGTCTCCCTTCCATGTCCGCCGGTAGAGTCCAGTAGGCTCTGGCTTCCTTGGAAGCCTGAATGCTACATTCTCCCCTTCCATAAGTTCACCCTTTCTGGATGGAAGGTCGTATGGCAATGCCGCCTTATAACCTTACATCCATACTGTTTCTCAGACTATTATGTTGTATCCCTAGCCCGGCTGCCGGCTGTGGACAGGGGGAGGTTCTTTGGTTCTAAGCCACTGCCGGCGGGCATGGGTATTGCTACCTTTGCCTGCCGACAGTGGATATACAGCTGTCAGCCGGCAATGATTGCCGACCGGCACACATTTGCGAACCAGTGGCCTGCTGCCTATTAGTTAAAGGTAGTATATCTTTGAACTATAGAGGTGTAATGCCGGCCGGCACTACAGCATGCGATGTACAGTAGTTACTATATTTGTAGTGTAGTACACACTGCATTAGTAAAACTGCAGTACAGAGTTTGTGATAACACTAAAGTTCTTCAACATACTTAATGTTATTTTGTACAGCCTTTTGTTGAGACCGTACAATATATAGAAATTGAGTTCTTTCTGTATTCATTTTATCCCGTATATTAAAACTTTAATTAAAGTTGTGAACTACACCTTAAATTTCCGTTTAGGAATTTACATAAGGTATTCTACAATAGAATTAACCTTAGTTTTAATATCTTGGGAGGTTACAGCAATTGACTGGACAGGAAATACAAGTACAGTATGTGTCTTTCCTTCTTTCTTTTATAGCTTTTCTATATAAGCTACATGTTTTAGTATAGGTGAAGAGCCTTCACTTGATACTCAAGGATTTTTCTTCTCTTTACAGGAGGACCATCCGAAGTGTAGGAGTGTGTTCTGTAATGTCCGCAGTAAGAACTTCTGTGGACATCAGCTTTGCAGGAAGCACGCAGCAAGCGCAGCCTCCAGAGGTGATCTCCGGTATTGGGACTCTCAGGTTTGTACTGTATGCTCTAACCTGATTACTGAGGCTTTTGACGACCCTAAGTCGACGATGTCAAGGGATGCTGCCAGGGAAAAGTTATGAACCTGGGTGAGGGGTTCCCAAAAAACACCTCAGGCCCCTACCTTCCAAATGAGAAGATGAGGGCCTACCTTTTCCCTAAAGCATCGGCTGATGCAATTATCCCTCAGCCTTAGGTGGAGATACCAACTGCCAAGAATCCGGTAGATTCTGAAGTCTCGGCCACCCTTCAAGACATCCAATTAGACGATAAGATGTCGGAGGTGTCGGATTCTACTGAGAAGGACCCTCTAGGAGAAGGTCAGGAAGAGGAGCTGTCCCAGGATCCTCAAGTAGAAGAGGAAGAAATCGACGAGGTGTCGGTTACATCGGTTCCGGACCCAGAACCTGTTCCCTCTACATCGTCTGCTATCCCAGATGAACTGGGAAGGACTCTTTCTTCCATTGTTGAGATGATCCAACAAATTCGAAGAAAGAATGATGAGAAGGAAGATGCAATTAAACTGGAGATACGCAGGCTTGCAGCATCACTTGGGTCCCAGAAGCGGCTCAGCATGAAGGATCTTCCTTTGTGCTCGGACACCAATCCTTAGAAGTATGCCGAACATATATGCCAATGACAACCGGGAAGATCGGGATTTCAGAAAAGTTGGGAGCAATTCCCCTGGAAGAGGTGGAATTTTGGCCCTACAAAGATTCTTATCCAGACTGCTATGTCCGTCTTAGGAAGGAGCCAGCCTCAAAGGAGGAGACAGAGTCGAAGGAGTTCATAGTTTTTTACCATAGTAAAACTCAGGCGTTACTGCCCTCCTTTGTGGCCTCTCCTACCAGAGACTTTCCCTTCATGGAAAAGGGATATAAGGCAGCCTTAAAGGCGGTGGAGGCAGGGAAACCATGCCCTTCCTTGGAGGAGTGCAAGCCGTTATCTCTAAACTTGCCCTTGGACCAAGAAAACTGGAAGGACGTACACCTTACCTTCTCAGTCGGGAAGCTGGAAGCTGATATCGCTGAACATCAGTTTGGTGAGGAACTTCCAAAACTTTCGGAGGTTCTCTTGCGTAGAGAGCAAGAGACGAAGGAAAGACTTGCCGCATCGATGTCGTTGCAAACGACATTAAAAACGGTTGCAAGTGACTCCAAGAACCAGGACATGTTCATGGTAGTGGCCAAAACCCATCTGGCCACAGTTATGAAGGATCTCTATAGCTTTATTAAAGCTAGGAGAGCCTGTAGAGAGTTCGTGTTCGCCTCGGCTGTGGTGAGGCACGAACCGAAGAAACTGATCTCCTCTCGTATCTGGGGTAAAGACCTCTTTCCCAACGAAGTGGTTAAAGAGGTAGTAGACAAGGCCGCCACAGAGAAAAGGAACCTTCTCAAAAAGTGGGGCTTAGATCTTAAGACAAAGTCTTCTCCAGATGAGGGTCCCCAACATAAGAAGAAGACAAAAATGCCTAGGCCATCCTCTCGGCCGGCTAAACCCTACCGACAGCATCAACAACAACAACTTCCTGTGACCGCGGTGTCTCAGATAGTGGCACAACCTCCAACCACGTACCAGCTGGTACCTCAACGTGAGGCGACACAGTCGCCAGTTTTTAACCCAGCCTTCGAAAGGCAGACTTCTTCCTTTCGTTCGAAAACTAGAGGAACAGCCAGAGGTTCTTTTAGATGCCCTTCAAGAAGAAGGGGATCCAGGGGAGGACGCGGTCAAGGAGGCAGGGCCTCAAGTCCACATCAGCAGAAGTGAGATACTTCCAGTAGGAGGGAGACTTTAGTTATTTAGGGATCGCTGGACCTTCGATCCCTGGGCCCACAGCCTAATAAAGAATGGACTAGGTTGGAGCTGGAGCAGTCCTCCACCTCAATTTCCTCAATTCTTCCAACACTCAACCCCCGTTCTGGAAGAATATATCCGAGAGCTCTTAGACAAAAGAGTAATCCAGAAAATTAAGTTCATAAAATTCCAAGGAAGGCTGTTTTGTATTCCTAAGAAGGAATCAGAAAAACTCAGATTCATTCTAGACCTGTCGCCACTCAACAAGTTCATAGTGAACTACAAGTTCAGAATCCTCACGCTTCAACACATAAGGACCCTGCTGCCCAGAAGGGCATATACTGTCTCTATTGACTTGTCTGACGCTCATTGGCATGTTACAATTAATCGTCACCTCTCCTCCTACATTTTCCATGCACTTTCACACAATTCTGTCCTTGTAATTGAGAATGTTTTCCATTTATCCACCTAAAACTATAGTCTATCTGTATCTTTACACATTTCTGTTTAACAATTCAAGTCTCACCATCAGAGAGGTGTTTGTCAAAAATAAACCATTTCCTCAATGAAAGTATTTTCCACATTATGTAATCTCAGATAGGTTAACTGCCTTTTTTCATAGTTCAGTAACAAAAGGAATTAATGAGCCTTTTTTTCAATGTTGCACACTAAAAAGAGAGAAAAAACTATTATAATTGGGCAAAAGATATAGAAAGGATCCTAACACATTTGTACCTCTAGTGCCAAAATTGTTTTGTATATTACAAAAAACAGAACATTTCTAGATATATTAACTTTTACTATTATATATATATATATATATATATATATATATATATATATATATATATATATAGGATTACAGGTGAGGATCATATATATGGTGTGCAGCAGGGTCCAAAACACATCAGTAAAAAGGCCATATTTTATTTAGGAAACGTTTCGAACATTGCAATGTTCATTATCAATCTGTAAAAGATATAAATATAAAATTCTTAAAATTCATACAATAATTTAAAACAAAATAGTAAAAGAATATTAAAACATTATTGATTTTATAACAGAAAATCGTGAAAAACTAAAACATTGAAACATAAGAGAACCAGTGCTCACCAAGCCATCCATAGGAAAAGGCGAAGAACGAATGAGTAAGAATTGTTACCCATCTACGACTTCAGTTATGCTAAGAAAAGAGGAGAAGCGGAGGCGTTAGAGTTTAAAGAAGGAACGAGGCGTTTAATGTATAATGATTCAAGGGTAGTTAAAAATTCGCTATGTTTTGTCCCACCAATAATTGAAAAATGTTTTTTGTTTACTTGGGTTTTGCAAATGGCGGCATGATTCCTTATATTAGAAAATTCTGGGTTACCAAGTCTCTGACCAGTTCTGAAGCTGTATCCCATATGGCTACAGTATCTCACCTGCAACAACCTTCGGCAAGATCCAACATAGATACCGGGACATCCCGGGCACTTGAATTTATAAATGATGTTGGACCTCATGAAGGTCTGCAGTTTGTCTTTGTAGCCAAAAAATACATTAATTTTGAGTGGATTGATTGGGATTAGTTGGATGTTCAGGCAGCCGAACTCTTTTTCTATTATTTGTTTAAGTTTGATGGAAAACTTGTTGTCAGATTGGTAAGGAATTGTAGCGAAAATATTTTTCTTTTTTACATTATAGGATGGTACTAGAGTGGAGAAATGACGTGAGAGGAGCTTGTTAATAACCTTGTAAACCATATTTTCAGGGTAAGAGTTTTGCTTGAAAAAATTTACCAAAAATAAAATCTCCTTATGAAAGAGTGACCAACTCGAGGAATAACGCAGAGCCCTATAAACAAGTGTGTATATAGCATTTAGTTTAAAATTTAAAAAACAAGAACTATAAAAATTGTTGGCAAGTCCAGTGTATGTCTTTTTCCGATACACAGATGTTATAAATTCACCATTGTCTCTGCTTACGTTAATGTCTAAAAAAGGTAGAGAGTTGTTGTTTTCTTTTTCCATAGTGAACTTCATATTTTGGTGTTGAGTATTTATATGGCTTAAAAACATCTCACTATGCCATGGTTGTTTAAATAACACAAAAGTGTCATCAACATATCTTCTATAATACACTGGCTTACAAGAGTCTGGACAACTATTTAAAAAATTTTCTTCAAAAGATGACATAAAAATATTTGCAAACAAAGGCCCTAAAGGGGAACCCATGGCAACTCCATCGACCTGCGAATAGAGTTGGCCATTAAAAACAAACATGGAGTCTTGCACAACAAGCTCAAGAAAAGTCTTAAAATAATGTCTGTTAAAACCATGAAAAATAATTTGATCGTCATAAAAAATCTTATCTAAAATAATATTAATGGTTTCATTGAGTGGAACATTTGTAAAAAGAGATTCTACATCGAAACTTGTCATATGTAGATCACCATCTTGTAAAACTATTTGTTGCTGAAACTCAAAGCCATTTTTTACTGAGAACTGGTTGCTTGAGAAATTACCAAGTAAAGAGACAAGGTGTTTTGATATTTTATAAGCCGGGTTGTTATAGGCTGCCATAATAGGTCTGATAGGAACTCCTTCCTTATGTATCTTTG
>NC_090730.1:105739980-105769980 GCF_036898095.1 Palaemon carinicauda
ATATATATATATACATATATATATATAAGATATATATATATATATATATATATATATATATATATATATGTATATATGTATATATGTATATATATATATATATATATATATATATATATATATATATATATATATATATATATATATATATACAAAAGAACCAGAGGGAGTAGGAAAAGAGGAAATATAAGATTAAGTCGTGACTAGTTTTCCATTTTAATTTTCCCTGTAGTTCTTTTGCATATATATATATATTTTTCTTTTATATATATATATATATATATATATATATATATATATATATATATATATATATATATATATATATATATATATATATATATATATATATATATACAAAAGAACCAGAGGAAGTAGGAAAAGAGGAAATATAAGATTAAGTCGTGACTAGTTTTCCATTTTCATTTTCCCTGTAGTTCTTTTGCATCTGAGCATGGCATTTTTCTGTGCCTTTTACGCATGCATATATATATATATATATATATATATATATATATATATATATATATATATATATATATATATATATATATATATATATATATATATATATTTAGATATATATATATATTTATTATATATATATATATATATGTATATATATAGTATATATATATATATATATATATATATATATATATACATATAATGTATACACACACACACACACAAACACACACATGCATATATATATATATATATATATATATATATATATATATATATATATATATATATATATATATATATATATATATATATATATATATATATATATATATATATATATATATATATATATATATATATATATATATATATATATATATATATATATATACATATATATATATATATATGTATATATGTATATATATATATATATATATATATATATATATATATATATATATATATATATATATATATATATATATATATATATATATATATATATATATATATATATATATATATATATATATATATATATATTATATAATATATATATATATATATATATATATATATATATATATATATATATATATATATATATATATATATATATATATATATATATGCATGCGTAAAAAAACACAGAAAAATGTCATGCTCAGATGTAAAAGAACTACAGGGTAAATTAAAACGGAAAACTAGTTACGACTTAATCTTATATTTCCTCTTATCCTACTCCCTCTGGTTCTAAATTTTGATACGCGAGAGTAAGATTCAATGATACCTTATTGATATAATCCTACTGAACAAGTTTATAGATTGTGGTAAACCAAGAACGTATTTATAAAGTACATGATAATGAAACCTTTTCAAAGGAAAATTATGTTCAAGCAGCAACCATCTCAATATTCAAAAAACTAAATTTTCTATACAACAAGCTGGAAAATATTTTTCCTTGATTATTGAAATGAGCCTAACCATTTAGTTAATTACGCATATAACTTGGATTTCGTTTTTTCAAACCCTCTTGGGTATTTGTATTTGTTATGATTCATTTAATTAGATGTAAAATTTCTTTGCTCTTCATGAAAAGAATTCACAATAATTTTCGGTATAACGCTATGAAAGTAGAGAACTAATTTACAAATCACATTATTCCTTGCTTACGCACTTGGTGTCGGCCTACTGCCATCAATGATGGAAATTCATATCACCTTACCTCAGACAATTTTTTTTTTTAACACTGATACAAAATACCTGAATTCGACAGGTATAAGTACAGAAGAATTGTCATTGACTTTTATCTTTCTTCGTGGCCAAGTGGCTTAGTCACTGTCTATACAAGCTTGCCGACCAGGGTTCGATTCCCGGCCGGACCCAAGCTCTTGTCTTTGTGTGATTTCGCCTGGGGCTCTGATCCCGAGGTCGTTAAGAGAATCCAGACATTAATATATCAAAAATATATATGGCTTATTCGATATATATATATATATATACATATATATATATATATATATATATATATATATATATATATATATATATATATATATATATATATATATATATATATATATACATACATATATATATATATATATATATATATATATATATATATATATATATATATATATATATATATATATAGATAGATAGATAGATAGTATATAGATATATATATATATATATATATATATATATATATATATATATATATATATATATATATATATATATATATATATATATATATACACGTGTGTTAGTGTTACCAGCAAAGCTTAAAATTCCAGTACTTTGTACAAAGCCAAGTTACTCCTCAGAATACGTTGTAGTTTAAGGCAAAGTGTGAAATGATATATACTTCTTGTCTAGATGGAGTTTTCAAGAATCTAGATTGGTAAAATCTAGGAATTGAAATTAATGGTTTATACTTTAACAACTTAAGATTTGCTGATGATATAGTTTTATTTACCGAATCATGAGAGTAATTGCAAAATATGATAGAGCTGAAGAAAGAAAACATAAAAGTAGTAGTGAAAATGAATAAGCAATGCTTATTGAAAATAAAGAGATAACAAATAAGGATTTGGGAAGAACTTTTAGAGATTGTTGATGAAAATACATATGTAGGACAGAAAGTTATTTTCCCTATGGAGCAAACTGTATTTGAAGATTTTCTAACCATATGTAAGGAAAAGAAATTAACATACGAATGAGATATAATGACCATGCAACATGGTATATGAACAAGAAGAATAACGGAATTGGTCCCTTGAGATTACAAACGATCTGTAAAAAATACTTTCATAGAGATAATCGTGTATTACCATAGGCAATAGTATTCCATAAATGATAATATTGGAATTTTAGCAACATGGTGTACGTCGAATATGAAGATGTTTAAAAAGAAAAAAATTCATATGAGTATTATTTTTCAAATAGAGGAGCATATAATTCACCAGTCCTTAATCACAGAATTCGGTAGAACAAAAGAAAATCGGTGGAGCTTATCAAACATGATAACGATCTGTATGGATAAAGTTATATGCATGTGTGGTACATGTAATGTTTACACTATAATATATTATGGTATCTGGATTTTATGAGAACATAATATGTGGAATAAAACATAACTGTGAAATTTGAAATTATAAAACAGACAAATCATGAAAGTAAGGATGATTGGTTATTTAACAAACCTGTGCGCAACATTGATGCCGTTACGGCCACAATGTTGATAAATAAAACAGGTTTCATTGCACTGGCATTATGAAGCATACCTCAACACTAACAAAACAAAATAAGCATCCATCCCTTAGGCCACCCCCCACCCCCACTCAAACATACAAAAAAATTACTTCGATGTTACCCTAAGAATAGAAAGCATTCAGCAACTGAATGAGGTATTAAAAGAATCCCACATTTCATCATAAAAAAGGTACTTCGATGTTAGCTTAGCAATAGAAAGCATTCATCAACAGAATGAGGTATTAATAGAATCCCACATTTCACACACCCACAAAAAAAAAAAAAGAAAAAAAAAGTTGATGTTACCCTAGGAATAGAAAGGATTCAGCAACAGACTGGGGTATTAAAAAATCCCCACGTTAAATCATTAAAAAAAAGAAAAAAAAATATCATGAAGAGCAATATACCACGTTAATTATAAAACATGCAAATTTCACCGGAAATACACAAATTATTTCTTGTAAAATCAGGGTAAGCAAGACAAGGAAAGCGGGATTTTACGATTATACAATGTCCCTTGAAAAGATCGGATTTTCAAATCCCAAGGAACAAGGTAATGAAGAGAGAAAATAAATGTTGTTGCCTCAAAAGAGTATCTTTTCTCTTGTGCTAAACAATAGATGGATATTTATTGAGAGACAATGTAAAAGGAATGGAAGAGAATTCATGATACAGTCACCCTCCTTGCAAGGAAAAAGATCCGAAAGACAATACGCAAAGAGGAAAGACCTAACCCCGTTCAGGGATTCTTTCTTTCCTTCAATTGAGAGAGTCCTAAGGTAAATAACGATTTTAGATCGAAAAACCTTATTTACCTATAGCGAGCACTTCTAGTCAGTAAAGGTATAGGACTCAGAATAATGACAAATTAGAGAGAAGCATTCCATTAGGGAGTTTGGAGATGAAAGACAGACCTGGTTTATAGTATTCAACAATTAGGGAAATGGACTAAGTGTATTTTCCCCTAATGTTTGGTTCGTACGACAACATTTATTTGCGATGTAAAACTCTTTAAAAGAGAGAGAGAGAGAGAGAGAGAGAGAGAGAGAGAGAGAGAGAGAGAGAGAGAGAGAGAGATCAAGCAATATCAGATATATCTCCCCACTCCATGTTATCCAAAAGTTATTATCATAATTACGCTAGAATGATAAGAAACATGAATTGGATGTCGATCTAAAATGATAAAATATATATAAAAAAAGAATATTGCAAGATCATTTCGTAAAAAAAGCTCAAAAGTATATAATGGAAAACGTCATAGAAAATCATTGAACCCTGAAAATATATAATTCGATGAATATCAATAGGATTGAAAGAAAAAATTGAGTGCCAAGAATTCAGATTCTAAAATGAGATTGCAAAGGGAGGGGCTTCCGAGAGGGAGAGATTGTTTTGATGGAGATAATGACATCTTGGGAAAGACAGAGGAGTAGAAATGAAGTAGAGCATTTGCTATTGAGAATAGCAAAAGTTCAAATTAAATCGAAATGACAGAGCTCAGCCAAATGGCAGTTGAAGAAACATTTTCCTGCTGCAAAGAATTGAGTTCAATATATTTTTTTTTCTATTTAGTGTAGCATTTTTTTTAGTTTTCGTGTGTTTTCTTTTCATATGCTATTTGTATCCTACCTAATAAGGCAGAACAATTGATGTCTACTGTTCTTTTTGGTATTCATTTAATAAGTTCATCCGTGTTTTGAATCAATGCTTTGATTGTCTTTTTTACCGATTTAAATTTTTCTTTTATCATATGAAAGGTATCACTGGTGGATGTCTGAAATACAGTTCGTATTATTTGCTTTGATTTCTAAGACCATCTAATCTATTATGGGGGACATAAAAGTGTCCTCCATAGTTTAAATGGATAAATGCTATTTAGGTCAATAGTTTAAAAAAAATCAACTAATACTACTATTATATCTACAAAATAATAATAATAATAATAATAATAATAATAATATAATAATAATAATAATAATAATATAATAATAATAATATCCCACGGGATAAATGTCCTCTAACCTCACCCCATCGCGTAATACTCCTTGCAGAGTAATTATGTAAATTTTGGTAAACTGTATCTCACCATTTTTGCATATTTTTGTTTATTCTCTTGGTTTGTTGCTCTTTTGTGTTCTGATATTATCTTCCGCTAAAGTATCGTTTTGTAATTACAGCTACCTACTTGCCACAAAAGTGAACGGGGTTCCCCGGGTGGAGTCGGTGATTTTGTGCGGGATAAAAAGAAAAAATTTGATTTTTGGTAGATTAAAACAGGAACATTCAACAAACCAAAAAGAAAACTAACGAAAAAAAAATGTTTCTTCATGCACAAATAACAAAGTAAACAATACATACAGTGTAACTGTGATAGTTACCTTACTCAAGCACCTTTTCTCCGGATAACTCTTGAATACCGTTTTCTCTCGAGTTCCGTTTTCTTCACAACGCCATTTTCTTCTGAATACTTTGTTCTAAATCTTAACATGGACAGATCTCGAACATTTATGATTTGGCTTCTTTACAATGGTTTTTTCTTTTCCATGACTTATATTGCTGGCAATGAAACATATTCTCACGGTTTTCTATTCAGGCAAGCGGGAAAACGGATGAGCTTTGCATGCCAGCCACAGGTGTCACTAAACTGACATGGCCTGTCCATACGCATTATGATTTACCTTCCTTCTTATGGATTTTGCTTGGCTGTGGCTCAATTTGCTCATAGTTAAACATAATCTCCCTTCTCCTATATCCTGGCAAATGGAACATGTATGAGCTTTACACGCCAGCCACAAGAATCACTAAACTTACTTTATCTCTCTTACATACCTAATAATGATAAATATATATATATATATATATATATATATATATATCAGCTCACTTATTGTCTTACCTTATCAGTCTGAGTTTGAGAAATCAGATTCAGGTATAAAAACATAACAAATGATTAAGGGTGCCTCACATGGTGCTGGTTATTGGGTATGGGCACTGGTTCATGGTAGGGTTGTATGGCCAAAGGGTAGGTATAGGTGTCAAGCAACAAGGAATAAATTGTTAAGCAAGTCATCGTAATTAAGCAGAGACTTGATGAAATGGTGGGAGAGATATACTGCTTGTAATACTCTTTGCGGGTACCACATATAAGAAAATAGCACTTAATGTTTCTCCAAAATCTCTCAATTTTCTGCAGAAATTTAATCATTTTGTGGATTCACAAAGGTTTTACTTTGATATATAGCTAGGGGCCAGTACCCATACACACTTATTCACCTAAATGCATCATTTACTATAATGGTGACTGGCCTTATATGCTTTTAAGTTAAATAAGAGCAATTAAGGTAGTAGAATCTGGATTTGGATTTGCTATTAGCGCCACTACAAAATATCTCTTAGAGACACACCCAATAAAATCAGGAATTTCCCTGTCACGTCCATATCTAGATTTACCAAACCTTGACTCATCAATTTCTACAAAAAAATGTCTGGGTCTCTGATTGGTGGCTGGTTATCAGCAAAATAAAACCTCATCCAGTTACCCGGACGCTTCAGAACTCAAATAATGTCCAAGTGTGGGAAGCTTTTCTCTATCTACGTCTTCATAAACAGGGTTGTTTTCTAGGTTTCAATATGACATATACCCAGAAAAGTACACTAACACAAACAGAAATATTGTACTGCACACGTTTCTTAGTTTTAGGCTTTCAAACTATCCTATGGCAGTAATATCAATGAGATTGCAAGTACACGGAATAACACTTAAGAGACTTTATTCAGTTAAAAATTAATTAACAGCATCATATCTGGTAAATTCCTAACAATCACAGAGGGTGGGCAATTGATAAACTGAGGAATTTTATTTGAGAAGACCCATCAATACTGCTGTAACACCTTTGTTTTTAAAGACTCCCTTTAAAAACAATCAAAATCCTACGAATCTCTCAGTGGCAATTCATCCAACGAAACCTTGGCCTTCCTTGAACACTTTTTACTTTAAATCTTGCATCATTAACTTCTTCGGTAAACGACCATCTTATATCCTCTCTAACTAATGTGACCAGGTTTTTTTTTCTCTGTAAAAACAACACAACATTTCATATATATATATATATATATATATTGTATATATCCTATGTATATACATGCATATATATATATATATATATATGTGTGTAGAGTATATATACATTTTATATATATATATATATATATATAAATATATATATATATATATATATATATTATATGTACAGTATATATATACATATATATATATATATATATACATATATATATATATATATATATATTTGTTTATTTTTATATATATATATATATATATAGATGTGTATATACATACATATATATTATATATATATATTTGTTTATTTATATATTATATATATATATAGATGTGTATATATATATATATAATATACATATATAAATAAATATATATATATATATATATATAAATAAATATATAATACATATATATATATATATATATACATATATATATATATATATATATACATATATATATATATATATATACACATTTATATAATATATATATATATATACATATATATATATATATATATGTATATACACACATATACACACACACATATATATATATATATATACATATATATATATATTTAACCATATATATATACACACACACATATATGATATATATATATATACATGCATATATATATATATATATATACACATATATAAAAGAATCTAAGATTAATCCAAAACCTTTTTCTGCTTACCTTTAATATCCACACTTTTTACTGAAGGGCACAATTAAGCAAAATATTATTATTATTTCATTATTGGGTACAGTTTTTTTTTTTTATCCCAAAAAGCGGGATAAATGAGATCAAAGTAGGACAAAACTCACAAAACTAAACTTTCAAAATATTCCGCCTTTTACTTGCCTTCTCTCCTTTTAACAACCTTCCATTTCCATCTTTCACTGTCCCTTCAATTCTTGAACCAGCCTTCCTAACTCTCTTCACTTATTTCCAAAACATCTTCTTATTCTCATCATATGAATAACCAATCCCTGACCCCACCTCAGGTCAGCTTCACTGTTTGCCTTAATTACCTTACGCTGAGGGGGCTCACCTTGCACCACCCCCCCCTTAAAATTGACAAAAGTACATTTAGGTTGTAGCTTTTGATCCATATTTTCATTTTTTTAATGTTCCCATTGAAAAAATAGGGACGCACTACCACTACTGGGCCACTTTCTTCGATGACATCATCGAATTTTGCTGCTGCCAATTTTGGGTAGGGGAAACCAAATTAGACATAACTCCGGACTGAATGGTCAGACAAAGATAAATGACGTATCAAAATTTTTGCTTTGGGCCTCTCTAACAGATAAAATAGACAATTTGTAATTGTGTTTAATAATTAGGTCACCAGAGGTCAAAAGGTCACCAAATTTTGGGCAAGTGAAAATTTTTAGGCACCTCCATAAATGTAACCCCAGGTCCAGCCAGACCAATATTTAATGACTTTTTCTGCCTTATTTCATCTCTAGAGACCTCAAGAAATAGAATGATACCCATTAATTGTACTTATTGGCCAAATCATGGAAATGAGATGTTAAGTAAAAAAGTCAATTTTCAAATTGTCGTGTTTTAGCCTCAAAATCGTAAAAACTGATAAAGCTCCTAACTCTTCTTACAGAGGGGCTACGGAAATTATTTTGGTGTGTTTTCTCAGGTTTTGGGTCAGAGAATCCAAAAAAGCATTCTCAACAATGTCAACTAATTACCTCATGCGGAAATTCAAGATGGCTGCCACTCTGGACGCCGTAATTTTGACTTGGCTATAACTCCTCCATGAATGCAGCAAGAGAGATAATATTCGTGTCCTCACCCACGTTCTTGAGATTACAGCATACAATAAAGGCAGTCTCAACAAGTCTGTCAGTGAATTTGGGGAAAGTCACATAATCAACAACAGAAATGCTTTATTGAAGGTTATGAAAATCATGAATGAAATAAATAACTGTACATGTATGTACATATACACATATGATGCAATACCTCATTGGGCAAATTCACACTGTGTTGCTTTGGACTACAGGAAAAAGTCACCCTATGCAAGGTATAAAGTTGATAGTCTACTTGGGTACCTTTGGGTCCACTTTTGATTAATGGAAAGGCGATTATTGGAAATATCTTGTGATACAAGGGAGGTCCCTGGTCCTTCGATCCTGAAAATCTACCATCTGTTACTTGAAACTTTCTTAGTCCAAGTCAGACCCACTATCATCACTTTCATAGTCATCATCAAAATTTCCATCACTTTTATTGTTTTCATTTAGGCTTTCATCATCAAACGTCTCATCATCGTCCATCGTCTCAAGTATATCAGCCATAGTTGTAGGAAGTGCAGTTCCCTTGAACCAACAGGGATCTAGATTTGCATCCTTCATTATCCAACCATGATCCACAGCTGGATGAGGGACTTGACCTCAGGTTTGGGATAATGGCCACGCTTCCATATAGCAATCTGATAGTTCACCTCCTGATATGCTCATTTAGACACTCTTGGTGGCTGAAGAGATGAAAGATCAACATTCTTCTTTGAATCCAGCGACTGCCCACTGCACTTTAACTCGAGTATTTGGTATCGAAGCTGGTCAACTTCCTTTGTCTTAGTTTTGGCAGAATACAAGGTGCAGGTGAAATCCTCAAGAGCAAGGAATATTTCATCGGTTACCTCCCATGACTCCCTTAGGCAACTGAAGACTTCTTGGTACTTTGGGCATTTCTGTAAAACTCGCAGCGGTTTTAACTTGACAATTCCTTTAAAGGAACTGGTCATATTGCATCTACTGAATGCATGCAGACTAAGGAAAGCAGACCAAGGAGAGAGGCACAGTAAGTTAGTGTGAACCCTTTCAATAGTTCTGTGACATCTATGAATCGCCTTCTATTCCCAGTGCTAGTATCATAAAGGAGTTGCACACCTAAGTTTGGAGCATAATACAGAAGTATGAAGAATATGTCACTGTGTGGACTTCTAACCCGAACAGATTTGTATCTTTTATCCTTGGCATAGGTTGAATAGAGAATGACATGTAAATCATTCTCTTCCTGGGTTGAGTCAAGAGATTCAATTTGGAATGCAGTGATCTTCTCATTTTCTGTCCTGAGTTCGTACGCCTTGCCCTTACAAACTAAGATAAGCTTCTTCTCTACCTTCGGTATATTCTCCTCCGTGCACCAAACCCTCAAGAGTAATTCAATGAGCTGAGTTTTATTGTCGTCATTTCTCAAGATCTCTTTCCAGTTATCTGGTCGCCTTGTGTTTTCTCCACTAACCAAACTTTTTTCTCCTGAGCCAAGATTTGATCTCTCCAGGGATTTTATTGAATTGGGCATGTAAACCGAGTGTTTAAATGAGCATATCAGATGGTGAACTATCAAGTTGGGATATGGAAACGTGCCCATTATCCCAAACCTAAGGTCCCTCATCCAGCTGTGGATCATGGTTGGATAATGAAGGATGGAAATCTAGAACCCTGTTGGTTTAATGGAACTGCACTTCTACAAGTATACAAGGTACCTAGAGGTGATGCTACAGATGGTGAATATGGGGGGCGAAAGCAGCAGAGACAGCAAGCATCGTGATACCCGTTCATCACAGATCCAGAAGAGTGAGAAAGCCGCTAGGAAGATCATGCAATGAACACATTCATTACAAAGAGATTGAAGAAGAATGATGACTTCTTTGCTCCATTGCCCAAACAGAGGCTGAAGACTTTCGCTGTCATTGGCAAGAAAGCACTTGTGAAAACATCAAGTAACAAAACAGTGGAGTACAAACAGCAGGGGAATGTCACATTCAAGTTGTTGGTCAAGTCTCAAAACCACAAATTGGATGTCCTATAACTTCTACGATACCCACTCATGCCTGTGCCATCATCACTTGAGACACCAGATGGGTATCTTCTGAAGACAGACAAGAGCAAGGCATTCCACCACTGAGTGAAAGACACGAATGATTCCGCTATTCCTCCTGACAAAGATACCATGGGTGTAGAAGATGGAAATACCGTGTTTCACTCAATGAATGAAATGCCAAAAACATTCAAACAGATATATCAAAACATCTTGTCCATCTCTACATCTGGGAAATCCAGCATGATTTTCAGCACTGACACTTACATGCCCAATTCAATAAAATTCCTGGAGAGATCAAATCTTGGCTCAGGAGAAAAAAGTTTGGTTAGTGCCAAAACTAAGACAAAGGAAGTTGACCAGCTTCGATACCAAATACTCGAGTTAAAGTGCAGTGGGCAGTCGCTGGATTCAAAGAAGAATGTTGATCTTTCATCTCTTCAGCCACCAAGAGTGTCTAAATGAGCATATCAGGAGGTGAACTATCAGTTTGCTATATGGAAGCGTGGCCATTATCCCAAACCTGAGGTCAAGTCCCTCATCCAGCTGTGGATCATGGTTGGATAATGAAGGATGCAAATCTAGATCCCTGTTGGTTCAAGGGAACTGCACTTCCTACAAGTATGGCTGATATACTTGAGACGATGGACGATGATGAGACGTCTGATGATGAAAGCCTAGATGAAAACAATGAAAGTGATGGAAATTTTGATGATGACTATGAAAGTGATGATAGTGGGTCTGACTTGGACTAAGAAAGTTTCAAGTAACAAGATGGTAGATTTCAGGATCGAAGGACCAGGGACCTCCCTTGTATCACAAGATATTTCCAATAACTGCCTTTCCATTAATCAAAAGTGGACCCAAAGGTACCCAAGTAGACTATCAAACTTTATACCTTGCATAGGGTGACTTTTTCCTGTAGTCCAAAGCAACACAGTGGGAATTTGCCCAATGAGGTATTGCATCATATGAGTATATTGTACATTCATATACAGTTTTATTTATTTCATTCATGATTTTCGTAACCTTCAAATAAAGCATTTCTGTTGTTGATTTATGTGACTTTCCCCAAATTCACTGACAGACTTATTGAGACTGCCTTTATTGTATGCTGTAATCTCAAGAACGTGGGTGAGGACACGAATATTATCTCTCTTGCTGCATTCACGGAGGAGTTATAGCCAAGTCAAAATTACGGCGTCCAGAGTGGCAGCCATCTTGAATTTCAGCATGATGTAATTAGTTGACATTGTTGAGAATGCTTTTTTTGGATTCTGTGACCCCAAAACCTGAGGAAACACACCAAAATAATTTCCGTAGTCCCTCTGTAAGAAGAGTTAGGAGATTTATCAGTTTTTACGATTTTGAGGCTAAAAAACGACAAATTTGAAAATTGACTTTTTACTTAACATCTCATTTCCATGATTTGGCCAATAAGTACAATTAATGGGTATCATTCTATTTCTTGAGGTCTCTAGTGATGAAATAAGGCAGAAAAAGTCATTAGATATTGGTCTGGCTGGTCCTGGGGTTACATTTATGGAGGTGCCTAAAATTTTCTCTTGACCCAAAATTTGGTGACCTAATTATTAAACATAATTACAAATTGTCTATTTCATCTGTTAGAGAGGCCCAAAGCAAACATTTTGATATGTCATTTATCTTTGTCTGACCATTCAGTCTGGAGTTATGTCTAATTTGGTTTCCCCTACCCCAAAATTGGCAGCAGCAAAATTCGATGATGTCATCGAAGAAAGTGGCCCAGTAGTGGTAGTGCGTCCCTATTTTTTCAATGGGAACATTAAAAAAATGAAAATATGGATCAAAAGCTACAACCTAAATACACTTTTGTCAATTTTAAGGCAGGGGGGGTGCAAGGTGTGCCCCCTCAGCCCACGGACTATTACTTCCATATCTTCCTCTCTATATCGTTCATACTTCTCTACATTATTACTCCGCAGCTATTCTTAAAAAGCCCTCATTTTCTCTTCCACTTTTACCTTCACTCCTTCATTCCACAATTCACTACCCTTCATCATGTTGCCTCCAGCAACCTTCTTGCCACATACATCACTTGCAATCCTAACAAAATTTTCTTTTGCTAACTTCCACTTCTCTAAATTACCCGATTCTCTTACTTTCACTTTGTCATATGCCATTTTCAACCTTCCATTTTACCCCCGGTTTTATTAGCTTTTCAACCCTCATTAGCTCCCGTCTACATAAACCTACTCTATTCCCCCTCTTTTTTGCTACAACTAATTCTCCTTCCATCAAAAATTTATTAGACATACCGTTAGCCATACCCCTAAACACTTGCAAGTCTTTCAATCTTCCAAACATTCTTTTAGTTATCAACACATAATCCATTAACGTCGTTTCTACAATTCTTCCATTTGCCACTTTTACCCATGTATACTGTATATATATATATATATATATATTTATATATATATATATATATATATACATATATTTAATATATATATATATATATATATATACATATATTTAAATATATATATATATATATATATATAAACACACACACACACACATATATATATATATATATATATTTGTATATATATATATATATATATATATTCAAATAAGCCATATATACATTTTTGATACATTAATGTCTGGATTTTCTTACGACCTCGGGATCAGAGCCCCTGGCGAAATCACAAAAATGCATCAAATGTATCAAAAATACATATGGCTTATTTGAATATAAAAAACACGTCTAAATATGCAAAATTTATCATATATATATATATATATATATATATGTATGTGTATACATATATCAAAGGCACTTCCCCCAATTTTGGGGGGTAGCAAACATTAACAATGAAACAAAACTAAAAGGGGACCTCTACTCTCTATATTCCTCCCAGCCTAACCAGGGACTCAACCGAGTTCAGCTGGTACTGCTAGGGTGCCACAGCCCACCCTCCCACATTATCCACCACAGATGAAGCTTTATAATGCTGAATCCCCTACTGCTGCCACCTCCGCGGTTATCTAAGGCACAGGAGGAAGCAGCAGGGCCTACAGGAACTGCGTCACAATCGCTCGCCATACATTCCTATTTCTAGCTCGCTCTCTTGCCTCTCTCACATCTATCCTCCTATCACCCAGAGCTTTCTTTACACCATCCATCCACCCAAACCTTGGCCTTCCTCTTGTACTTCTCCCATCAACTCTTGCATTCATCACCTTCTTTAGCAGACAACCATTTTCCATTCTCTCAACATGGCCAAAACACCTCAACACAATTATATCCACTCTAGCCGCTAACTCATTTCTAACACCTGTTCTCGCCCTCACCACTTCGTTCCTAACCCTATCTACTCGAGATACACCAGCCATACTCCTTAGACACTTCATCTCAAACACATTCAATTTCTGTCTCTCCATCACTTTCATTCCCCACAACTCTGATCCATACATCACAGTTGGTAAAATCACTTTCTCATATAGAACTCTCTTTACATTCATGCCCAACCCTCTATTTTTTACTACTCCCTTAAATGCCCCCAACACTTTGCAACCTTCATTCACTCTCTAACGTACATCTGCTTCCACTCCACCATTTGCTGCAACAACAGACCCCAAGTACTTAAACTGATCCACCTCCTCAAGTAACTCTCCATCCAACCTGACATTCAACCTTGCACCACCTTCCCTTCTCGTACATCTCATAACCCTACTCTTACCAACATTAACTCTCATCTTCCTTCTCTCACACACCCTTCCAAATTCTATCACTAATCGTCCAAGCTTCTCTTCTGTGTCTGCTACCAGTACAGTATTATCCGCAAACAACAACTGATTTCCCTCCCATTCATGGTTACTCTCGTCTACCAGTTTTATTCCTCGTCCAAGCACTGGAGCATTCACCTCTCTCACCAATCCATCATGATACAAGTTAAACAACCACGGCGACATCACACAACCCTGTCTCAGCACCACTCTCACCGGAAACCAATATATATATAAACACACACACGCACACACACACACACACACACACATATATATATATATATATATACATATATATATATATATATATATATATTATCTTAAGATAAGTCACAGATTTCTTTCGATATCCCATTAGCCCTGCCACAATATCAGAGGCCCTTATTACTTATACCAGTGTACTTAATCAAACGTTTACCATTATGTTTACTCGGTGCTATATATATATATATATATATATGTATATATATATATATATATATGTATATATATATATATATATATATACAATATGTATATGTATACATATATGTATACAGTATATATATATATATATATATACAATATGTATATATATATATATATATACAATATGTATATATATATATATATATACATATATATATATATATATATGTATATATACATATATATGTAAATATATATATATATATATATATATGTATATATATATATATATATATACATATATATATATATATATATATATTTTTATATGTGTGTGTTTTTTTTTTCAAAAAGGCCCATAAAAGAAACACAGGAAATATGAATAAATCACATTATATTTCGGTCAATAAACATCGACCCTCTTCAGGATGTAAAGTAAAAATGAGGAATACAGTGGAGAGTGACGGTTTATATACGAATGCAAAAGGGTGTGTTCAATTGTTCTATAGTTGTTATAATTGCTGGAAGGATTAGCCAAATTTAATTACATCCAAGAGCGTCTTCTTATTGTTGAGCCGCTCAGAGGAAGTCTTGACCTCTGATACATGTCTGGTGGTCGGTCTCCATGGATTATCTTCTTAATGATAGGGTTGAGAAGAGTATTGTCCACTGTGTCAGCTTCTCATTGGCCCCCAGACAGGTTCATTGTGTTTGATTGATTTATGATGGCTGATTCCAGGATTTTCCTTCTGTACGGGCAGGTACTCTTAAAAAGCAAAGACGACTCACTCCAGTTAATCTGGTGCCCTAATCCCTAAGGTGAACTAAAATCCCCGAGTTTTCATAGCCATATGTAACAAATCTTTTGTGTTCGGATAATCTTTGAGATAGTGAATGGCCCGTGTGCCCAACGTAGACTTTTTCACAATCCCCACATGGTACTTTATAAACGCCGGATTCTATATCTCTTTTATTTTGATAAACATTAACAAGGGCGCTTCCTATAGTCTTTGGATATGAAAAAACAAAGGGGTTCTCAGTTTTGATATGATTTGTTATATTTTTAATACCTTCTATATATGGGAGTTTTATCTTATTTATAAAATCTCTTTGGTTAGTAACATCATGATCTTTATAATATATCGTGTTGGCTTTGTTGATGGCCTTTTCTATGACATACGTCGGGTAGAATAGCTGGGCGAGTTGTTTACGAATGATTTCAACTTCTTTATTTAGGTAGGCTGGGGAACAGATTCTCAAACCTCTAAGAAATAAATTGCAAGCTACTCTAATTTTTACAGAAATGTCGTGATAACTAAAGAAATGAATGTAGGAAATAGAGAAAATTGGTTTTCCATACACAGTGAAATTATACCCCGTCAATTCCCTTATAATTAGTATGATAAAAAAAGCTAATTTTCCATATTTTTCCCATTCAGTTTTAAATTTTATGCTAGGGACTAGGGAATTTAGATTATTGAAAAATATATTGAAATCTCCCCAGCTTTCATCCCAATATGTGAAAATGTCATCAACATAGCGTTGCCAAACCATGTTCGTAGGTTTAATTGTTGTTAAAATTTCTGTTTCAAAGTATTCCATGTAGAGGTTGGCTAAAATTGGAGATAACGGGCTGCCCATACCACTACCAAATTTCTATTTGTAAAAATTTCCATTGAAAGAGAAAACATTATTTGACACGCTTAGTTTAATTAACTTAATTGTTTTTTTTTAATACCGAGGGGGAAGTGATCTTCATAAGGGATTAATTTTTCCCTCAAGAAACCTAGTACATTGTTGATCGGAAGCTTTGTAAAGTACCATGTGGGGATTGTGAAAAAGTCTATGTTGGGCAAACAGGCCGTTCGCAATCTCAAAGATTATCCGAACACAAAAGATCTGTTAGATATAGCTATGAAAACTCGGGGATTTTCGTTCACCTTAGGGATTTAGGGCACCAGATTAACTGGAGTGAGTTGTCTTTGCTTTTTAAGAGTACCTCTCTGTACAGAAGGAAAATCCTGGAATCAGCCATCATAAATCAATCAAACACAATGAACCTATCTGGGGGCCAATGGAAAGCTGACACAGTGGACAATACTCTTCTCAACACTATCATTAAGAAGATAATCCACGGAGACCGACCACCAGACATGCATCAGAGGTCAAGACCTCCTCTGAGCGGCTCAACAATAAGAAGACGCTCTTGGATGTAATTAAATTTGGCTAATCCTTCCAGCAATTATAACAACTATAGAACAATTGAACACACCCTTTTGCTTTCATATATAAACCGTCACTCTCCACTGTAATCCTCATTTTTACTTTACATCCTGAAGAGGGTCGATGTTTATTGACCGAAATATAGTGTGATTTATTCATATTTCCTGTGTTTCTTTTATGGGGCTTTTTGAAAAAAACATGTTAAACTGTTCGATTGTAGTTGTAAGTAAGACATATATATATATATATATATATATATATATATATTTATATATATATATATATATATATATCCTAAAATAAGTCATAAATTTCTTTTGATATCCCATTAGCTTTGCAACGATAATATAGGACCATATTACTTATATCAGTGTACTAAGTCAGATTTTTACCATTATGTTCACTCGATGCTATGGTTCAAATCAGTACATATGAAAAACTAATTTTCCCGTAGATCTCTGACCCTGTTTGGGGAAGGAATTTGATATCACAAGTTTTCAAATCAATTGTTAATTTCCCTAACCATACAGACATGAGACTTTTAATATGAATATGACGTCACCCAAGCTAGAACAAGCTGTTAAGCTTGTAATTAGGTAATCATGGCAGGCTTCCTTATGGCTGGGATAGCACCGCCCACCCAACAGGTAGTGCATGCTTTAACACTGATCCTTGGTTTTAGTCATAAAACTTAAGGGTCTATGATTTGTAAGGTTAGGAAAAATACAAATTGATTAAAAAAAATATGATTTGTTCCAGTAAGAATTACATACACTCGACCTTTAATGGGCTTGTTTCTGTGACCTTGGAAATGTCCATTTTCGTTAGTCCTGTAGAGTCGTAAAAGTCATGATTCCTGATTAACCTCTTAAACGCCTAAGCACACAGATGTAAGAACTGTTAAGTCAGGCATCTAATAAGGGAAGTAAACGGTCCTAAAGAATCTTCATTATCCTGGATTGTTAATCCTTTTATTTGCATCAAATGAGTAATGAGAATGGATATGTGTTTCCTTTCTTCACCTTATAATGAGTATGAGTGAGATACTTATGTACAAAGAAATGTAGGAGAGATGCCCTATTGGGAACCTTATATGCAAGTCTGTCCATTCCAGCTCCACAACCTTCTATTTTTTTTTGACTTATGTCACAACTGCTATCTTAGATGAAAGACTTGTTTTCCAGTAAGGAAGCTAGGTTTTCTCATGGATGTTAGAACTTGTCAATCCCCTACCATTAGCCCAAGAATATGACCAAGGTCTCATAGGTATACTCTTGCAGGTAAAGGGTGGTGAAGGTTTTCCTGCCTTTCCAGACTCCTGCCTTCATTACTTGCGCCATAGACAGATTCATCTTGAAGGTGATGGTAGAAGCGATACATCTGAATTCATGGGACTACGCTCTCTAAGGACTACTCTCAGTGCTCTGCGAGAACACATATGCGTGTCTCATGGTTTCACAAAGATAGGAGAAGGTACTCTTGGAGATCGTAATTTGCAAACTGACAGTCTCAAAGAAAAGCATCTTGCACTTTGGTTTGAAGCACTGGAATCTCCTGAGGTAGTGTCTTAGAGCCTTCACAGATTAGAGTAACTAGTCATCTCGATTGCTAGTAACATCTTTAAGGGGGGAGATGGAGAAGGATTTGGACCAAGGGTTGTGGGTTTTGAATTCTGCAAAAACTTAGGAATAGAAGACAACAATACCATCCATCCCAGGGAAGGACTATTGGTATATGAAATGCCCTGGAATTCGCCTACCCTTATTGCTGAGGTAGGCAACAGCTGAAAAAAGGGTCTTAATAGTAATACACTTGCTGAAAGAGTGAGAACTCTCTTAAAGTCCTAGAATTGGGGTTTGAGTTCTCGTGGTGGACTAGACTGTTTGAAGCTCCTTATCAACATAGACAGTTACCAAGATGAGGTATGATCTGGGACTTTCGGGCTGAATACTTGGGTTAGGTCTGCAACATAGCCCTCAACCACTGAGACTGAAAAGAGCTTTTTTCAGCGAAAATAAAGAAATAAACTAACAAATGCAGAAAGGTTCCGACTTGATTTACCACGTTTATGATACCAGGTGCAAAAGTAGGCTCCTTTTCCCATATACAATTGCAGAGAATTTACAGAGGTAGCCTCTCCAGACATCGCCTTTACTAGTACATTGCAAACAACCTTTTGCTCAGAGAAGATGCTGGATAGTCTTCACTAGTGAAAATAGAGGAATATAACAGAGTTGTGAAACCATTGGATGTGTGGTTGACAGAGAAGATTGGGACGTTACAAAAGTTGAACAGGTACCTTGAGCTGGAGCATCATTAAGCTGTTTGGCCATTTGTGAGCAACCAAGGTAAGTCTGATATTAGGAGTTGTCAACATCTTGAATAATCATTGTATTAGAAAGAAGGGGGAATAGGAGTAACTAGGTTGTCCCATGGATGTTGGAACTAGGCTTCTATGGTGGCAGACTGATTTGGGTCTGGGGAACAAAACAGTGGAAGTTTCTTTTTCCATAAGAATGCGACTAGTCTACCCTGGATAGGTACGGTGGGTCGTTTGCGACCCCGAGCGTCAAAAAAAAACAGGTTTTTCTCACGTGACTCACCCCTGTGACTGAATTTGTGGGTGATCGACCTGCAGGAGGTGTCTCCCCTACACGCTCAAGTAGTGTCCAGATGTGCATTGCTGTAGCTGTACTCCTTCCCCGATTTCTGAGACGCGTCGGGGTCGTTCGCGTCCGAGTTTACCCTTCTGAGGTAGTTTGCATAATTATCAAAGTTATTACGTATTATGAAATTGTCGTAGAACGGTGCAACTTGTATAGGTTATCAGTTGTGGAAAGTCTTGGTGGATTGTTTGGCTACCATGTGCATGTTTTTTTTTTTAGTTAAAATGTCGTTCATCACCACGAGGACCATTTTACCGCGAGTGCCCCTTTTTCATTTTTTTTCATTTTTTTGCCAAGTCATTCTTCCGTAAGATATTGCCAAATAGTGTCGTAAAACTTTTGCTTGTTTAGTGTTGGAAAGTGTGTCTAGATGATCTGGCTACCCATGCATGACTTTGTTTTTGTCAGATACGACGTAGTTATTGGTATATTGGGTATTTAACTGCGGTTACCAATTTCTGTTTTTTTTTTCAATATTTGTAAAAATTACTACGTAGTAAGGAATTGCCGTATATTATTCTTTTTTTTTTCATGTTTATGTGTTAGAAAGTGTGCCTTGATGGTTGGGCTAACACGTGCATGTCTTTTTTTTTATCTGAGATGTCGTATATTAGAATGTCGGGCATTTTACCGCGAGTGTCCCTTTTTAATTTTTTTTAATTTTTTTGCCAAGTCATTTTTCCGTAAGATATTGCGAAATAGTGTCGTAAAACTTTTGCTTTTTTAATGTTGGAAAGTGTATCTAGATGATCTGGCTACCCATGCGTGATTTTGTTTTTGTCAGATACGACGTAGTTATTGGTATATTGGGTATTTAACTGCGGTTGCCAATTTCTGTTTTTTTTTCAATATTTGTAAAAATTTACTACGTAGTAAGGAATTGCCGTATATTATTGATTTTTTCTTCATGTTTATGTGTTAGAAAGTGTGCCTTGATGGTTGGGCTAACACGTGCATGTCTTTTTTTTTTTATCTGAGATGCCGTATATTAAAATGTTGGGCATTTTTCCGCGAGTGCCCCTTTTTATTTGTTTTGCATTTTTTTGCTTAGTCATGTTACCGTAAGGAATTGGCAAGTAGTGTCGCAAAACTTATATTTTTATAGTGTTGGAAAGTGTTTCTAGATGATCTGGCTACCCATGCCTATTTTTTTTTTAGCCAAATATGGCGTATATATAAGTATGTGTTCGATTTTCCTGTGATTGCCATTTTTTCGTTTTTTCCCATTTCTTTCAAAATTACTACGTACTAAGGAACTATCACAGAGTAATATTTCATTTATATGTTTATTTGTCGGAAAATATGCCTTGATGGTTTGCCTAGCACGTGGCTGAAATTTTTTTTTTCTGAAATGCCGTATATTAGAATGGCCATTTTTCCACGAGTGCCCCTTTTTATTTGTGTTGCATTTTTTTGCTTAGTCATGTTACCGTAAGGAATTGGCAAGTAGTGACGCAAAACTTATATTTTTATAGTGTTGGAAAGTGTTTCTAGATGATCTGGCTACCCATGCCTATCTTTTTTTTTAGCCAGATATGGCGTATATATAGGTATGTGTTCGATTTTCCGGTGATTGCCATTTTTTCGTTTTTTCCCAATTCTTTCAAAATTACTACGTACTAAGGAACTATCACAGAGTAATGATTCCTCTAGATGTTTATTTGTCGGAAAATTTTGTTTACTTTTTTTTTGATTGAATATCATCAAATTTTTTTAGCTAAAATATTGTTTTACATTTTTTTTTCGAATTTATTTCCCTTCAAAAAAAATTTTTTGGGTCAGAATTTTAATTTTATAGACGTAAAATAATCGACAATTATCCAGCAACCCACCATACAATTTTTATGCATATCCAATAATAATTAGATTAGTAAATAACACCTTGAAATTGACATACCCTTCCTACATTTCAAGTGGCAGATTAGGGAGTCTGAGTCAGTGTGGTTGGCGGCCATTTTGTGGACATATCCGAAGCGTAAGCTGCCCTATCTATATATATTCTTGTTCCCTATAGAATTTGTGATATTTTGGTATATTTTTACCTGCATAAATATCATATTATTTATTAAATATATGTATTTTTTTACGAAATTTCCAAGTACTCAAAAAATTACCTTTAGATATGGCCCCTGATATAAATGTAATTTACAAAATAATGAAGATTTTTTTACATATTTCTATTTTAGGATAACATATGTTTATTCCCTAAAAAAATTAGCCACTTCCTATTTCATTTGGGTACCCAAAAAAATTCATGAAATTTGGACAATTTTTTTTGGCCAAAAAAAGTTACCCTTTTTTTCTCATTTCAGATCTTCACCTCCATGGGTCTGACTTCATCCAAAATACATCAAGATGTGTCCTAAACATTCAAGAATCAATTCCTAAAAGGATTTGTGTATATATGTATAAACTTTTTTTTTATGAATTTTTATGTCAGGTCTTTTTTTTTCTACTTAATTTTTTAAAATATTTATAATAAATAGTTTTTCTGCAGATGAGTAGTATTTATCTTTACAGTTGTTTTAAGCATTCATTGAAGTTTTTTTTGGCAAAAGAAAAAAGGAGGTTACTGCAAAAACTGATTTTTCAAGAATTTTTTTTGGCGTCGGGGTCGTTCGCGTCCGAGTATACCCTTAAAGGGGTGTCCGAGGACCGTACCTATCCAGGGTTAATGGTGAAACCCCTATGGGTAAGAAGCCTATCAATCCTGTGATGAAGTAGAGACCACTCGGCCCGTACGACCTGCCCATGGAAGCAGACTTTCTGCCAGTACATTTCTCTTGCCCAGAATGTACCTTGTAGACAACTCTACTGCTTGACTTAATGCACAGGTGTATGCTGACATTGTTAGGTCACAATGAGGTTGGAACACTGTTCCTCACTGCTTGTTAAGGCCAACCACTATGGAAGTGTTATTGCACATAGATGCTAACGAGTGCCCTATTCAACTCTGCCGGAAAGACTGCTGAGCTCAAAGGGCTGCACGCTTCTCCAACACGTTGATAAGAAGGCCCTTTCTTATCCTTGAATCACAGACCTGAGGTGGTCTTGTTCCTTAGGTGTGCACCCCACCCATCCTTTGACACATCTGTAAACAGCAGTATCTCCAGAGGTGGGGAGTGGAGTGCTACTTCTCTGGTGAGGTTTTCAGCATTGAGCCACCACTCAAGATCATCCCCTACCTATTATTCTACTGGAAATTAAAAGTGAGGAGGATCAGCGGCTACTGACTAGTGTCACTTCAGGCACCACTTGAGCGATCCTCGGTGCATCATCTATGAGGCTTGAGTTTCTGCAATGACAAAAGGTGTCTTAGGAGGTGTTGCCACGTTTTTGCTGTTTTTTCTTGAGAGATCAGAAATGATTGCCATACCTCTCTAAGTCTGTTGATACAACCGTCTGACAGGAAGACTCTCACTGATGTCGTATCTATCAACTTACCCAGATACTTCAACCGTCTATTAGGCATGAGATTCTACTTCTGCCAATTGATCAAAATCCCCAGATTGAGACAGAATTGAATAGATATTACAGATCCTGTATTAACTGTCTCTTCCAGGAAGATAGGATCAACCATTCACTGAGATATAGCAAGGTGAATATCCTGTTCAAAAGGCCCACAGCTTAGACTAGTGTGAACACCCAAGTGAATACTTAGAGAATGGTTGCAGTTGAAGCAAAGGACTTTGAACAGGTACTGGACTCCCATGAGGATGAAAAGGAAGTACTTTCTGCTGGGAAGATGGATTGGTAATTGAAAAAATGTGTCCTTCTGATTGACAGAGAACATATAGTCACCCCTCCATATGGAAGCAAAAACCGTGCTTGCCGTGTCCATCCTGAATGGAGTTAGGAGAACAAACTCCGTAAAGGGAGAGAGATTAATGATTCCATTGTTCTTCCTACAAGAAAGAAAGCTTTACAGACCATAGAAATCATCTTGGACAATTTATAGCATATTTTTCTCCATCATTGCTTTCACTTTGTTCACGAGGATGATGACTTTCAGTGATTCCAGAGAATACTACAGCTTATAATTCGATGATTGAAAATATAGCATCACTGATCGTCTTGTGATAATCTTTGCTAATGATCCACAGCTCATGAAATTAATAAGAAAAAATCTATTCGATAATGCCTTTTAGCAAAGTAACCGTGATTTTGTCCACTGCTGTTCGGTATGAGAACAGCTTATGAAACTAATAAGAAAAAATCTATTTGATAACGTCATTTAGCAAAGTAACCATTATTTTTGTCAACTGCTCTTCGGTATGAGAACTTATAAGAAGTGAACAGGATCTGAAAGAAAATCGTATAAAATTGGCGAAACATAAATGCCCGTGGCTTTCAGCGTGTGAATAGAAAATTAGCTGTATGATTGATATTAGAAACAATATTTTTGTATCACAGGATTAATTTCTAATAAACAATGGAAGAAATAAATCAATTTATTTTTCGAGTTCCGCACGATACAAAGATGTCAAAAAATTAATATAGGTTAAACTTACAAAATCAGGATGAAATTATCAAATGCAATGGATGTAATTGGAAATAATTGGCTTTATTCATTCCATATGCGAGTGACAGTTTTTTTGTGAATCTTTGCCAAAATTATCAGAAATGGCAGAAATTTCATTTAATATATAATTTTTATTGACCAATAAAATGTATCAAGATTGACTTGAACACTTATCTTTCTGTGACAAATGGAAACCTGCTATCAGCAGACAGCGTCAGTTATACAAAGTGTTAAATCTCATCTATTAGAAAAGGACAGTTACCTTATGGGGTCATAATATGATAAAGATTCCAATTGCAAAATAGATAACGTAACAGCTGGAAAATTTTTCCTCAAGATAAAGATGAAGAGTCGCTAAAACGTAAATTTAGTGCGATGATATTTTGTTTGCGCTATGAATGCGACGGTAAAGGAAACTGTGTTGCAGAAAGTATATGGGAAGTTGATAATGAACACCTGAATGATACAATGTAGAAAAGAGGTCTAGACTATTTCAAGGGTTTCATTACCCATATCTTTGCTTAATACTCAAATTATTGGTGTTATACAATTTTTGAGTAGGTATAATTAGCAGACCAAATAATGACTTAGTGAAGCCATCAAAACAAAATACTAATCAGATAATCAATATGGAATAATTTTTAAACGTTATCTTGGGGGAAAAGGTCTAAAACATGGGAACGGAGCAGTAAAAGATTAGCATTAGATATTCCAAATGTAATGGGATTACCACTTTGTTTAATCACTTATTTTGTTCATGGTCGATATTTTTTTCAAATAAGAATATTAGTTAAAGAAATAACACCTGTAAGGAAAATAATGAGTAAAGTTGAAAGGTTATAAAATGTAGTAATCATAATTGTATAAGGTATTAGTGTATTTTGTAACACGATATTTAAAAAGGTTTTAAAAGATTTAGTTTTTAGTCTTTAGTAAATTATTATCGTAAAGATATACCTAAATATGCATGCACGTTGATTGTAAAAATTGGTGAACCAATATTTCCATAAAGAATTTTAATAATATTTGTTCTTTCCTGATATGCGACTTTTAAAACATTTCCTTAAAAAACCTTCTCACGGGAAGGATTTTATCACGAGATCTAGTCATCAAAATATCTTGTAATATTAGTATTTCTGAAATAGTAATGTAATTCTTAGCCGGATGATGAAGAAATCTGAAATTTTGCTAAGCAAGCTATTGTCGAGTGGTGCTCTTCGCCGGTCAATGGTGCTCAGTGACGTCACAAAACTTACTCCACGTAACGCTTAACCCTCTTATCCTCTCTCACCGCCAATTTACTTGCGCGTGGGTTGACCACTAACCTTGCAGTTTCTTGTGGAATTTAGGTTTTCTACTTAGAATCGAAATCAACCCATCTCCACCATAGCCAAGAATCACAAACTCACGAACAGGCTAAAATGGCGAAGATGGGTTGATTTCGATTCGAAGCACAAAACCTGAATTAAAAAAAAAAAAAAAAAAAAAAAAAAAAAAAAAAAAAAAAAAAAAAAAAAAAAAACATGTTCAGATGAGTTATGATTAACTTTTATCTCTTATTGTGGCCTAGTGGTAAGTCATTGGACGCTCAGTTTGGACACACACACACACATACACACACACACACACACACACACACATATATATATATATATATATATATAGATATATATATATATATATATATATACACACACATATATATATATATATATATATATACACACACACATATATATATATATATATATATATATATATATTTACATACACACACACACACACACACATATATATATATATATATATATATATATATATATATATATATACATATGGCTCTGTATATTTCTATGATAAGGTAATTAAAATCCGATTGATAATCAGTAAAAGATGTTAAATCCATACTGATTTATCATAATACAAAACTTCGCATAAATCAGTGTTTGCTGAATATAATACTGGAAGCATTGATTATTATGAGAAGTGAGAAATGTTTTAGCCATATTTTGTATATATTTGCCTATCTGCAGCAGTCTATAAAACATGCAAAACTGATCCTTTCTCACAGAAGAGATAGGGAAAACACTTTTATTTGTTATCTATTTCAATGCTTTAAACAAACACATAATCAATTTTGCTTTGCGAATATCCAATGTATGTAGATAAATTTTGTTTTATGAACATTAAGTACGAAAAATATGATTTCTTTGGAAACTGGATGTTCAATATACAACCTGAATAATCGGGGTGGCAAACGCAATCAAGTGTCCATGATCTAAATTAGAGATATCCCTGTATCACACCACACAACATCCATAATTCCATTGACCATCATCCTTTAGGTGGATTTTGCCACCCATATAATGCCACGTAGCACTACATGATTATATTGCCTGATAACGACAAAATATGCATTGCCAAACTGGTCTTTTATTCGTGTTTTACCCATACAAAAAACGCTTTGGCGCAATATGAAATTTTACCATTCACTGGCCTATATATAAAAAGGTTAATTTTGAGATTAAATATAAAAGGTACTTTTTTTTATCGTGTATTGGCAATTCAACAAATCAGCTCTCTGTTGGCGGAATGCATTATAAACCTAAGGCAGTTCGATTTAGAGCAAAATGAAGGATAATAAGTGTTCGATAACAATTATGTTACTTACATTTAATGAAAACCCTGTAGGTCATGTATTAGATTATTTTTTTCTCTAATATTTTTTGAAATATCAAAACAAATCTATTGATAATACAAGGACTAGTTTTTCGTTACCAATACAAGAGTGATTCTGCTGAAAATAGAGGTAATTGTACAGAGCCAGCGTATTTTCAAGCTGAATTTGACAAACATCTGAAAAATCATAAAAAAATGCAATATCTATATAGAAATGAAAGAAAACTAGCACAAATGGTTTAATTAACTCAATAACACCAATACATAATAAGTTTAACGAATGTAGGCACATTGCAATAAGATGTGAATGTGGGAATCTTTTGTTTGAGTATAGAACGGTGTCACTGTTATGGCAAGCGAAATAAATCAATTACAAGCTAAACAAAGAATGTATCTCCAAAAGTTATTTTCATATATTGGCATGCAAATTGACTTAATTTTGTATTGAAAGAAGACCTTTCTCACAATCTTTAGGCAATTTTCATGTGCTTTTCAGCGTGGCATTATTTTATTTTAGGTGTAAGGAAAAAAGAATCAGTTCTTGACAATAATTATGAAACACGTATACCAGTGACCGTAAAAGGTACTAAAACAAGGGGAGTGATGAAATTATTTTCAATAATGTATAAGATAATTAAAAAATGTTTCATAATATTCTATAATATTCTATAATATAATATAATATAATATTCTATAAATTATCAATTCAACTGAGTGCAAACAAGAAACATGGGCATGATCTCTTATATAACATATTTTGATATAGCACTGTTTAAAAACTCGAGGAATTAGAAAAACAATTTGGAAGGAAACTCTATAAAACTATTGTCTACCCTCATCCTAAGAAAGAAGAGATATCTCAGTAGAAATAAGCTGTCGACAACTAGTTTTTCAACTTCTTGACAGCATCCATGAACGGCTCAAGAAACAATATATGTCTGTTTATACCTAAACTGCTAGGAAGTTTGTATCTGAAAAAAATTAAGTAGCTCTCCGAGAAAAAGTTTTTCAGTCATTGAAATATGTGTCAAACACTTTTTTATAAATTTTTCGTCTCAAATCATAATTAGCTGTAGTGTTCTATAGATTATCTGTTTATGATTTATTAATTATTAAAACAAATGATATAAATTGATTATATAAAAGATGTATTGTTTTTCAACATTAATAGAATAAGAAAGATTTAAAATATGTTTCTTGAAGAAAAAGATTAGCAATGGATAATGCTTTCAAATAAAGATTACAAACCAGTTTAACAAAACCATATATCACAGAATATATGTTCAATGAAGATATAACGCTAAACAGAAAAAAATTGGATCAACCAAAAATATTCATTGTAAATAATGCATTATATGTTGCATTGAAGATTACAGCGTTCGATGTACATATAATTTCATCTTACTTTGCATTTCTGAGTGAAAAAAAAAAATCTCACCAGGCGGAAATTCAAAGAAAACACAAGTCGCTCAATTGATAATAAATCAAACAAACGACAGTTCATTCTTCTCAAACTCAGGTTAAAACGAAAGGATAAAACGAATGGTGCAGATTCACGCAATGCCTCGCTTATGCAGGGTGGAATCAAGATAATTTCCGGACACAAATCACACAATGAAGGAACTTGATCCTATTATCAGAATTCTGAAACGTCTGATCTTTAACTTATGTAAGTTTTTAAGGGGTTGGTCGCGTGTGATGTTCTGCTTGTGTAATGGAAAAAAAATGCAAGGAAGTAAGAGTAAAAGAAATATTTAAATAAATAAATTCTTGCGGGTTTGATAGGTTCCCGAATCTACCACACCAACATACTTCGACTTAAAAAAGATTACTAAAAGGATTTCCTTCAGGTATTAAACATCTTTTTATCTTTAACACATACGCAATGGACAAAGGGCATAGCGAGCATTTTGACTTTTTGAGAACTACACCTGAGAGAGCTTATATTTCGAATGAATAACCGAGAAAACTACACAAAATACTCATACAAACGCACAAATACACACAAAAACGTATATATATATATATATATATATATACACACGTGTGCGTATGTTTGTGTGTGTTTCTCAATTGGCTAGGCGTTAAGGCTGCAGATTTCAAGGAACACTATAAAGATTTGCCCAGGAATTCACCAAGATATAATATAGCAGCAAAATATATATCGTGTAAAATAAAAGCGGAAATGACCATCAAAAGTTGTCCTGAAAGATAGGCTGAGAAAGCAAAAGGTTTTATGCTTTTGATACCAACTGTTTCGAATAGAATAAGCTTGGCAATACCCTCAGACAATACAAATACGCAGGGCATACGAAATTATAAAGGAAATGTTTTTTTTTTTTTTTTTGCCAAAAAGGGGACAACTGTTGATGTTCGCAATAGCATAATATATATATATATATATATATAAGGGGACAACTGTTGATGTTCGCAATAGCATGATATATATATATATATATATATGTATATGTATATATATATATATATATATGTGTGTGTGTATATATATATATATATATATGTATATATATATATATATATATATATA
>NC_090730.1:105777480-105785569 GCF_036898095.1 Palaemon carinicauda
CAGGAAATGTATTTTTTCATGAAACCTATCCTAAATAGAAATTAATCTCAATGGAAATATAAATGCAACGTTTTTTTTTCCTCACCTGTCAATACAGCATGGCCCTCTTTTCAGGGGAAATATTTATTCATAAAGAGAAATAAATTGTGAAATTATAACAGTACCCATTACCGCAATGGTAATAATATTTATACGGAGAATTTCCACTTGTTGAAATTCGGCGAATAAACGGAAACCCCTGAAACATCAGGCTCCTTAGAGCAAAAGTTAATATTCTTAAAAAAAAAAAAAAAAAAAAAAAAAAAAAAAAAAAAAAAAAAAAAAAAAAAGTTATACCAGAATTTAAAAGATATATAGAGACCTTCACTATGTCAGACTGTCCCTCTTACATTTCGGTTCATATATAGTACTGGGTTAAGGGTAACATTATTATTTCTAAGCTAATTTTGAACAATTGATTAGTAACCAATGGAATTGGTTCTTAGGCTTTTAAGAAGTAAAAAGGATGTTATAATAAGATGTCGCTTAGATATCTATTTTTGTTTTTTAATACATTTGATCTCAATTGCCCAATACAGCCGTTAGTCATTCAGTAACCTCGTATATTAGCTATATTTATAATGGTAAAAGGTCGATGGGACGGCAACGTAATGGAACTTCCACGTGAGTTTTTCCATGCCTAGTTTAGTACCTCTGAAAAAGTGCTAAATGAGCCTATGATTTTTGGATTATTTTTTAATCATAGCACTTTGGAAAAGGAAGCTGCCACCAAAAGATCAAACTTGAATCCTTTTAACACAATGAAGTTCTCAGGTAGGATTGACAGAACCCAACACATAAACATGAATAGTTGCACTAACTTTAATCAGAGAAGCTCTATTGAGCATTGACCAAAGTTAAGTTAGAAATGAAAACGATGAAAGAATGTTTGGACCTATCAAGGAAGAAAATTATCCGGTGGAAAAAGAGAGAAAAAGAATGACAAAACTTTGCAGGCCACGTCACATAACAAAAATATGAGCAATTCAGTCCGAGACTTATTGACTTCCACAGAGTAATTGTGGATTATCGTGCTTAAAGGCGATGAGGAGTCACCCGATAAGGGTTGGAATTTCTTCCCATATCATCCCTTAAAGTTGAATATAGCAATAATTAAATCGTAGTAGTATCTAAGAGAGAGAGAGAGAGAGAGAGAGAGAGAGAGAGAGAGAGAGAGAGAGACTATATCATGCTCCTATGAAACTGATTTCATGCAATTTACATGTCATTAAGTGAGATCTTCAAATGTATTAGCACCTGCCTCATTTGTTGCTGGTTTCTACCATTCCCCTTTATTGTCATCATTTCACGCTACTTTGTTCTTCAACAATTCCTAAGCTTTGTTATTACTGAAGGCTCTATTCTAATTAAACTCTTAAAAATCTTTCATCTATAAAAGTTTTATTGCATTAGTAGCTTTTTAAGTGTAATAAATCCTTTACTCCTAATATGAGAACATATTTTTCCCTTTCAGATAATTGAAATTACATTTGCGGAAGGGGATTATGGATGTTACGATGAGAACTTGAACTCGTAGAGAGGAAGGGAAAGGTGGAATTTAAATAAAATCGTCTTTATGGCACATACAAACTAAAGGTCAGGCAAAAGAATTCTAATTATTACAAATCAGACAATCAGCATCCCCAAGGGAATCAATGATTATATAAGAAAAAAGTCTACCTTCAATATCGTGTTCAAAAACTTACTTCTAATTAGCCCAAGACCCTCAAGTTTCAAACAGACCCAATATAAACAGAGAGCTAAATCTGAAAGTTAAAAATATTTGTGAACTTTGATGCCCATTAAGGGTAAGCGTAAGGGTAAGGAAAGAGATAGGGGAGTAAGAAAGAACAGCGAACTAAACAGTAATAACCATGCACTAAATAAGACCTTTAATATTATCTATAATTAGTAAAATATATTGGTTAAATACTTATTTTGCTATCTCAAAAAGCATATTTTTTCAGGTCCTTTCTTCTCACTTGATACACACACACATACATACATACACACACATATATAAATATATATATATATATATATATATATATATATATATATACATATATCATGGGGTTTCCTCCTTTTTGAAAAAAAATACTCACATTTGATGATAACTGAGTAAACTTACCTACTTCGCGGATATAAATACAGAAGTAAACACATTGCAAATGAATAATTGAGAGCCATAGAAAATAACCCTGCTTGGGATATATACAGGATTATTAATTATTTTGCAATAAAATGCTGAATAATAAAATCTCTCATGAAACACAATTTCCAAATTAAGCACGTAAGAAAATCATAGTTTTGATATGAAATATGATACTCGCCTTTGATCAAAGGATTGAAGTTTTCATTTCATTCTTTTTTTCTTTTTTTTTCGAAAGTTGATGAACGCTCTTTGCTCGAAATAGATATAGAAAAAAAGTTACTCATTGAATTTGAAATATCAATTATATTTTAAAGGTCACACGCATAGTTTGCAAGTAATTATAAGTTCGTAACACAATGCGAACAATTCTATTCATTTGGCTATAACGTTCGTATGGTAAATTATAGAACCTCAATTATCGATACCAACAATAATATGGATCAAACACACTTCTGGGTATCGAAATATACATAGAATTAGGATAACATCTCCATGGAGTTTTAAGCAAATGAAAGAGGGTAAACAACAGATTATGCAAACAAATTCATAGTTCCGAGGAACTCAAGCCATCTGTGTATACAATGACCAATAAAATTAACAAATGGTTCCGAGTTCCCCTTTCCTTCAAACTCCCTAAACTAGTGGTAATTTCTAAGCAGCTAATCAAGGGCTTCGGTATTTTTTTATTTTCTTTATATTGCAAGTTGAAGGTAATTATGACTAGTAAACTTGATGAAATAAATTCCACTTAATACAGAACATTTAATAGCTTCCAAAGGCAATTTGTTTATCATATTCCAAAATTATTTCGTATTGAGGAATTTTTTTTCCGAAACAAAATTCCAGGACTATAGATATCTTATAAATTATATGTTCCAGTCCAACAATAATTTATTTTTGATTAAAGGTGTAGCAAATAACACGTTCATAAGAATTTATAAGGGCTGTTAGGTATCGATACAATAACAGACTATCTTTATAGTAAATATTTTATTTTATCATCATAGGCTAATTATCATTGTTGTGTAAGTTTCTGCTATTTCAGGGTGTGAAGAATAACTGTTTTCCTTCTACTATATATATTTTTAGCATGGAATACGAAAAGCATGCTCAAACTTAATGATAATTTACCGAAGAGGTATATTCATATACCGTGTATATATATATATATATATATATATATATATAATCCCTCTGTCCTTATCCTGTATATAACCGGGTAGGATAGTATACTTTTGGTGTCACAGCCACTCACTCATGAGCTAACAGAGACTTCCCTGACCATATGGTTTAATGTATCTAATAAAAAATGTAGTGAAGTGTGGGAACATTGTAACATAATTCCTTCATAGTCTGGTAAGGAATAGAGAGCTTTATAAAGTGTTAACCTGAGATGAAAGGAATAATTGCAAAACTGAATACTCAGGGGGAAAAATGTCAGTAGCTATACGATGATTAAAGATAATTACGTGTTCTTGCTTACTTAGAGTAATTCAAATGTGGAATTTGGTTGAAAAAAAGGGGTTGCAAACGCATTAATATGACAATTGTTTCTACTCAGAAGCACATGTTGGAATCCTTGGCCAGCTTGGAGCATTTAGCATAAATTAATTTCCAAAGTTAGAATTTTATATAAAAATGCCAAAGTGGTTGTCAGGGAGTACTATATTGAATCCCCCGATGGTAATGGCAAATTTTTTTTTACCTACACTTACACCGAATAGTCCGGCCCATTCTTTGCACATTCTCCTCTCTCCTCATGCACCTAACAACAATGAAATTAAAAAAAAAAAAAATCCTCGCACAATGGGTTAACTACTGCACTTTAATTGTAGGTAGTAGGCTGGCCAAGTCACCAGCCACCCACCGAGATACTAAGCTACAGACTCAGTGGGTCCTTTGCCTTGTCAGGTAGTACTACATTGGATCCCTCTCTCTGGTTAGACCTCCTTTTTCCTTGTGACGGCCGAGAGAGGGTTGTGAACTCAAATGCAGGATGCAATCAACTGAGTTATTTATTAAGGGACACTCTCCTTTATATACAAAACCTCAAGGCAACAGGACATAACATGTTCGAGAGACAGACAATATTATAGAGCAAAACCGGAGACACGATCATTCAGGTTCTTTTTAGTGCGAGGGAAGAGCGCAGATACAAGCATAATATATACAAAATAATTATGTACAATTGTGTGACACACGGTTGGTACATGGCTCCCCCCTAAAAATGACATACTGTACATGTTAAATAGGGCGCCCTGATCTAGAGAGGCGAACTGTAGGCGGGTCATCTGGCAGAATATAAGCAGGTTTTAGACGATCAATGGAGACCCAGTCTTCTTTGCCCCGAATGTTTAGTAGGAATGCTTTCGGACTGCATCGGATCACAAGGAAAGGGACCGTGTAAGGGGGCGTTAGTGGTGGCTTGCTATTGTCGTTGCGCAGGAAGACGTGCGTTGCAGAGTGCAAGTCCGTTGGTATGTGATGCTTCGCTGGGGGCTTGTAAGTCTGGCGGCACGGAGTAAATTTAATAATTATGTACAATTGTGTGACACACTGTTGGTACATGGCTCCCCCCCTAAAAATGACATACTGTACATGTTAAATAGGGCGCCCTGATCTAGAGAGGCAAACTGTAGGCGGGTCATCTGGCAGAAGATAAGCAGGTTTTAGACGATCAATGAAGACCCAGTCTTCTTTGCCCCGAATGTTTAGTAGGA
The DNA here is from genome assembly GCF_036898095.1 of Palaemon carinicauda. Classification (NCBI taxonomy): domain Eukaryota; kingdom Metazoa; phylum Arthropoda; class Malacostraca; order Decapoda; family Palaemonidae; genus Palaemon; species Palaemon carinicauda. The sequence goes on from NC_090730.1 coordinate 105,782,395, forward strand.
ATGCTTTCGGACTGCATCGGATCACAAGGAAAGGGACCGTGTAAGGGGGCGTTAGTGGTGGCTTGCTATTGTCGTTGCGCAGGAAGACGTGCGTTGCAGAGTGCAAGTCCGTTGGTATGTGATGCTTCGCTGGGGGCTTGTAAGTCTGGCGGCACGGAGTAAATTTTCACACGACGTGACGTATGCGCTGGAGATCGTTGGAGGAGGTTGTAGAAGGAAAAAATTCGGCAGGGACGACCAACGGGTCGCCATACACCATTTCAGCTGCCGAGACGTCGAGGGTGTCTTTAGGAGTGGTCCTTAGTCCCAGGACGACCCAGGGAAGCTGAGTAACCCAGTTGCAATCCTTGCAGCGGGACATCAAAGCTGCTTTAAGGGGGTGATGAAAACGTTCAACTATTCCATTGGCAGCTGGGTTGTAGGCCGTTGTCTGATGTAGGGTAATGACCAGGAGATTCGCTTATGACGTCCATAATTGAGAGGTGAAAGTGGTTCCCCTGTCAGAAGTAATATGCTCAGGGATACCGAATCTTGAAATCCATCCAGAGAGTAAGGCAGATGTACATGAGGCGTACGTTGCAGTTTCCATGGGAATGGCTTCAGGCCAACGAGTGGAGCGGTCGATGACGGTAAACAGGTAACGATGTCCTTGTGATGTGGGTAGGGGGCCTACATCGTCGACGTGAATGTGTGCGAAACGATGCTGAGGTTGAGGAAAGGTGTCCACTCCTGAATCCGTGTGTCGATGTACTTTGGAAGTTTGGCAAGAAGTACAGGCGCGGACCCAATCCTTAGCATCCTTAGAAATGCCATGCCAAATGAACTTTGCCTTCAGCAGCTGTGCAGTAGAACGGCACGAGGGATGTGAAAGGCCGTGAATGAAATCAAACACCTGTCGGCGCATGGGAGCAGGAATCCAAGGTCACGGTCTACCAGTACTGACGTCACAGAGGAGGGTGGTGTTGGAGTCTTCGAGGGGAAAGTCTTCCCAACGGAGGGACGTGCAAGATGTTCTACAAGCTGGATACTCTGGATCCTGTCGTTGGGCTTCAGCCAAGGCGTTATAATCCAATCCCAGTTGAACGGCAGCCAACGTGTTTCTTGACAGGGCATCGGCAACGGGATTCATTTTTCCAGGGACGTATTGGAGGGTGCAATTGTATTCAGCCACGGCGGAGAGATGTCGGCGTTGACGGGCGGACCAGGCGTCGACTGTCGAGTGAAGGCGTGCACCAGAGGCATGTGGTCTGTGCAAATGACGAAGGGCGTACCTTCTAAGAAATGGCGAAAGTGACGGACAGCCAGGTGCACCGCCAGCAATTCTCGATCGAAGGTAGAATAATCCGATTCTGCCTTGGACAGTTTTCTGCGGAAGAAGGCCAATGGGAGGGGCGAGCCATTGACCACCTGCTCGAGTACTGCACCAATAGCGACGTCGCTGGCATCGGTGGAGAGAAGGAGAGGGGCATGTGGGATAGGAAAAGTGAGAGCCGCAGCAGTTGATAGGGCCTTCTTTGCATTGCAGAAGGCTGCTTCTTGAAGGGGACCCCACTTCAGGTCCTTTGGCTCGCCCTTGAGGGAGGCGTAGAGGGGAGCAAGAGTGGCGGCAATGGCTGGCAGAAAATGGTGATAATAGTTTATCATGCCCAAGAATTCCTGCAGAGCTTTGACGGTCGAGGGCGCGGGGAAGTTCTGAACGGCTGCTACCTTCTCAGGGAGGGGATGGATTCCTTTAGGAGTGGTACGGTGCCCTAAGAACGACACTTCATTGGCGCCAAAGGTACACTTGTCGTACCGGACTACAAGGCCGTTTTGTTGCAGGCGGTCGAGCACGATGCGCAGGTGACGGAGGTGTTCCTCTTTTGAGGAGGTGAACACAAGCATGTCGTCCACATAACATACACAAAAAGGGAGGTCCCCTAAGATGCCAACCATGAGACGTAGAAACGTTGCTCCAGCATTACGAAGGCCAAAACAGGAGTAATTAAAGGTGTATGTACCAAACGGAGTGGTGATGGCGATCTTGGGGATGTCTTCTGGGTTCATAGGAACCTGATAATACCCCTTCAGGAGGTCGACCGTAGAGAGAACCTTCGCTTTGTGCAGGTAGGAGGTCACGTCGGCAATGTTTGGGAGGGGGTAGTGATCCGGTTCTGTTTGCATTTTCAGGCGCCTATATTCCCCGCACGGACGGAGGGAACCGTCTTTCTTCAGAACGATGTGTAAGGGTGACGACCATGGGCTGAAGGCCTTTTGGCAAAGGCCCATTTCCTCCATTTCGGCGAACGTCTGTTTGGCGGTTGCCAATCGTTCTGGTGCCAGACGTCTGAATTTTGCGAAGATTGGGGGTCCCGTCGTCTTGATATGGTGATAAATACCGTGCTTGGCAGGAACCGTGGGTGTTTGGCGAAGTTCTGGACGGGAAACTTCCGGGTACGACGTGAGGAGGTGAGCATAGGCATCCATGGGTGCGCTGATGTGGAGAGCGAGGTTAGAGGGGGCGGGTTGAAGAGGTGTCGACAAGTACGAGTCTGCGTTGACCAATCGTCGGTGGGCGACATTAACCAGAAGGTGGAAATGAGAGAGGGCATCCGCACCGATGATTGGCATTGTGACGTCAGCAACGAGAAACTTCCAATTTAATTTACCATTTCCGAACGATAATGTGAGGTTCTCGTAACCGTGGGTGGGTATCGCACATCCGTTGGCAGCTACCAAGCGGACGTCGGCAGATGTAGACAGACTACGTCGTGCCTTGAAGAGTTTCCTTGGCAAAAGCGAACGACAAGCACCCGTGTCTATCAAAAATCACATGCTTGTTCCTGCATCCTGTAAATAGAAAAGATTAGAAAAATGGGAGGCCACCGCCATGAGCGATGGCCTACTTACACGTTTTTTTTGGCCACTGACAATCCTCTGTACATTTCTTCGCGGTTGCCCCGAATCTGAAGCGGTAATAGCAAAACTGCGGCGGATGGGAGGCAGTAAGTGGCTGTAAAGTCGTTTGGTGGGACGCGAGCAATTGGTGGGTGGTGGGTGGCTTTGTCGCCGCTTCGGCATGTCATGAGGTAGGTGTGTATGTCCTACGGCATTCATGTCAGCTTCGGTTGACGTTGAATAGGCATCCATCAGGGGTGGAGGCGTGGATGGAGGTCTTGAAGTGGCTGTCCATAAG
>NC_090730.1:105786069-105791069 GCF_036898095.1 Palaemon carinicauda
TACAGCACTGTATCTTCTAACACTATTGTGTTTTCTTGCACGGCCCTTTGCTGTTGCCCTCAGACAGGAAGCAGAGTTCTTCCCCGTCTATTATCCAGAATTTTAAAATCATTGCCTAGGTGTGAGCTCCACTTGTTTCCTCTGGAAACCTTGCATTGGTTACTCTAGTAGAGATAAACCATTTTGATTTTATTATCTGGAAGGCTGCAACAATGGGTTGTGAGGGAAACACAAGTGTGTGTCTTTCCTTTATGAATTGTTATGCTATACCATGCATATCCAGTGATACATAGTTCACTTGATACTCATGGAAATTTCTTCTCTTTACAGGAGGACCCTCCGAAGTGCGGAAATGTTTTCTGCAATGTCCGCAGCAAGAACCTCTGCGGACATGAGTGTTGTAGGAGACACGCAGCATGCGCTGTCTCCAAGGATGATCTCCAGTATTGGGACCCTCAGGTATGTACTCGTATGCACTAACCTGATTACTGAGGCTTTTGATTCCCCTAGAACGGCGGAATCAAGGGATATAGCTAGGGAAAAGCTTCGTACTTGGGTAAGGGGCTTCAAGAAGAAACACCTCTGGCCCTTATCTTCCAAGTGAGAAGATGAGGGCGTATCTTTTTCCCCAGGCATCAGCTGAGGCAGTGATTCCCCAGCCTCAAGAGGAGATCCTTCAAGATCAAGTCCAGGTGGACGAGGAAGTCGCAGATGCGATGCAAGACATCCAGTTGTGTGACAGGATGTCTGACCTGGACGAACGTTTGGAAGAAGACCTCCTGGCAGAAGGTCAGGATCAAGTTCAAACCCCGGATGTCGTAGAGGATGAGGTCGACGAGGTGTCGGCTACTCCGGTTCAGATGCCGGAGCCTATCCCCTCAACATCAGCTGGCCTCCCAGTAGAACTGGGACAGGCCCTCTCTTCGATTGTTGGAATGATCCAACAAATGCAGAAGGAGAATCAGGAGAAGGCGGCTGCAATGGAACTGCGTTTGCAGTCCCTGCAGAATCACATGGGCCCCGGAAAAGGCTCAATGTGAAAGACCTTCCCATATGCTCAGATGCTAACCCATGGAGGTATGCTGAGCACATGCCGATGACGACTGGAAAGATCGTCATCTCGGATAAGCTGGGTTCAGTTCCCCTAGAGGAGGTAGAATTCTGGCCCAGCAAGGCATCATATCCGGACTGCTATGTCCGGCTGAGAAAAGAACCAGCTTCAAGGGAGGAGACAGAGCCGAAGGAGGTCATTATTATGGACCACGCTAAGGCTCAAGCCCTACTTTCATCCTCGATGAAAGAGAGGGGCTTCTCGAATTCGAAGGTAGCTGCATTGAGCAAGAAGCTCCCTTCGTTTGTGTCCTCTCCTGATAGAGCCTTCCCCTTTTTACAGAAAGGGTTTGCGGCTGTCCTAAAGGCAGTCGAGGCCGGCAAGCCTTGCCCCTCCCTGGAGGAGTGTAAACCCTTGTCGCTGGCTCTACCTATGGACCACAAAGACTGGAAGGATGTCCATCTGACATTCTCAGTGGGAAAGTTGGAGGCTGATATTGCCGGACGGCAATTCGGCGAGGACCTCCCCAAGCTGTCCGAATCTCTTTTACGAAGAGAGTTCGAGACAAAAGAAAGACTGGCTGCCTCAATGTCTCATCAGACTACTCTCGAGACGATGGCAAGTGACCCCAAGGTCCATGAAATGTTCATGGTAGTGGCTAAGTCTCACCTAGCCACAGTGACGAAGGACCTTTATAGCTTCGTCAAGGCAAGGAGAGCTTGCAGGGAGTTCGTGTTCACCGGGGCTTCGGTGAGACACGAGCCAAGGAAGTTAATCTCCTCCAACATTTGGGGAAAAGACCTTTTCCCTACCGATGTGGTCAAAGAGGTTGTTGATAAGGCCGCCGTGGAGAATAGAAACCTTCTCCAGAAGTGGGGCCTGGCTATCAAAAGAAAATCTTCCCCCGGATGAGGGTCCTCAACCAAAGAGGAAGAATATGAAGACTAGGCTACCATTTCGGCCAGCCAAGCCTTATAGACAGCAACAGCAACCTGCAATTGCCTTTGCCTCCAGTGCCCCAGATGGTGGCACAAACCCCGACTCCCTTTCAGTGGGTACCCCCAGGCGGTGCCAGGTCAGTCAACCACATTCGCCCCAACGTTCGAAGGACAGTCTTCTTCCTTTCGTGCAAAACCTAGAGGAGCAGCCAGAGGCTCGTCTAGGCGCCCCTCAAGGGGAAGGGGATTCAGAGGCGGTCGTGGTCAGGGAGGCAAGACCTCAGGACGGCAGTCCAAGTGAAATGATACCGGTAGGAGGGAGACTGATGAAATTTTGGGATCGCTGGACCTTCGATCCCTGGGCCCAAAGCCTACTCAAGAATGGACTGGGTTGGAGCTGGTACAGCACTCCACCCCCATGCCTTTGGTTTTTCCAACACTCCACCCCCATTTTGGAGGAGTACGTTCAAGAACTGTTGGAGAAAAATGTGATCCGAAAGGTGAAGTCCATCAAATTCCAAGGGAGGCTGTTTTGTGTTCCCAAGAAAGACTCGGAAAAGCTCAGAGTCATTCTGGACTTGTCACCACTCAACAAGTTCATAGTGAATTGCAAATTCAAGATGCTAACACTGCAAACACATAAGGACCTTACTGCCCAAGAGGGCATACTCAGTCTCTATAGACTTGTCAGACGCCTATTGGCACATTCCAATCAGCCGTCGACTCTCCCCCTACCTAGGGTTCAGGCTACAACGGAAACTGTACGCCTTCAGAGCCATGCCATTCGGGCTAAACATAGCCCCAAGGATTTTCACGAAGCTTGCGAGCGCAGCTCTCAAACAATTACGCCTAAAGGGAATTCAGGTAGTAGCCTACCTGGACGACTGGCTGGTGTGGGCAGCATCCGAGACCGAATGCTTGCAAGCTTCCAGTCAGGTGATCCAGTTCCTAGAGTACCTAGGCTTCAAGATCAACAAGAAAAAGTCTCGACTTTCTCCATCCCAAAAGTTCCAGTGGCTGGGAATCCACTGGGACCTTTTGTCACACAGTTTCTCCATCCCAATGAAGAAAAGGAAGGAGATAGCGGGCTCTGTCAAGAGACTTCTAGATTCCGAAAGGATATCAAGACGCGAACAGGAGAGGGTACTAGGCTCTCTCCAGTTTGCTTCAGTGACAGACCCAGTGCTAAGAGCACAGCTAAAGGATGCAACCGGAGTTTGGAGAAGGTATGCATCAAAACGCGCGAAGAGACCTGAGAAGACCAGTGCCGCCTCGGCTACGTACTCTTCTCAGACCTTGGTCCCAAGCCAGACATCTAAAGAAGTCGGTTCTTCTTCAGCCACCTCCCCCGTCGATGACGATTCACTCAGACGCCTCAAAGGAGGGATGGGGAGGTCACTCTCATCGGAAAAAAGTCCAGGGGACTTGGTCCAAGCTATTCAGGACCTTTCATATAAACTTTCTAGAAGCTATGGCAGTGCTCCTTACCTTAAAGAAAGTCTCCCCGCGTCACTCGATCCACATAAGATTGGTGACAGACAGCGAGGTGGTTGTGAGATGCTTGAATCGACAAGGGTCGAGGTCACCACCTCTCAACCAAGTGATGTTAGCCATTTTCCGATTGGCGGAAAAGAAGAAGTGGTACCTGTCGCAGTTCACCTTCAAGGAGTCCGCAATGTGACAGCGGACGCTCTATCCAGGTTCACACCGATAGAGTCGGAATGGTCCTTAGACGCAGGATCATTTTCCTTCATTCTGAATCAAGTCCCAGAACTGCAAATAGACCTCTTTGCGACGAAAGACAACAAGAAGTTGCCACTGTACGTGTCCCCGTACGAGGACCCCTTAGCGGAAGCAGTGAACGCAATGTCCCTCGACTGGAACAGATGGTCCAGGATTTATCTGTTCCCTCCTCACAACCTTCTGTTGAGGGTCCTCAACAAACTGAGATCCTTCAAGGGGGTAGCGGCAATAGTGGCCCACAAGTGGGCGAACAGTATGTGGTTCCCCTTGGCGTTGGAACTACAGATGAAGTTCGTGCCGCTACCACATCCAGTTCTGACCCAGCGAGTCCAGAAGTCGACTGTCTGCGCTTCATTACAGAAAACCCAGACCCTGCAGCTCATGATTTTCTCGCCCTAGCGGTGAGAAAGCGCTTCGGGATTTCGAAAGGCAGCATAGACTTCCTAGAGGAATACAAGTGCAAATCGACTAGAAGGCAATATGAGTCATCTTGGAGAAAATGGGTGGCCTTTGTAAAGGCAAAGAATCCGCAGGAGATCTCAACAGATTTCTGCTTATCTTTCTTCATCCATCTCCATGGCCAAGGATTGGCAGCTAACACGATTTCAGTGTGTAAATCGGCTTTGATGAGACCCATTTTATTTGCCTTCCAGATCGACCTAGGTAACGAGATCTTTAATAAAGTTCCAAAAGCCTGCGCTAGGCTCAGACCTTCAGCACCTCCAAAGCCCATCTCATGGTCTTTAGACAAAGTTCTTCATTTCGCCTCCTTGTTGAGCAATGAAGAATGTGCGTTAAAGGATTTGACGCAAAAAGTTATTTTCCTATTTGCACTCGCGTCCGGGGCCAGGGTTAGTGAGATCGTAGCCCTCTCGAGAGAGGCAGGTCGTGTTCAGTTCCTGGATGGGGGGGAGCTGAACCTGTTTCCGGATCCTACGTTTCTCGCCAAGAATGAGTTACCCACCAACAGGTGGGGGTCCCTGGAGAATCTGCCCTCTGAAAGAAGATGCATCTCTATGTCCAGTAGAATGCCTAAAGGTCTATCTTCGTAGAACTTCAGACTTCAAGGGTAGTCAACTATTCAGGGGAGAAACATCAGGCTCAAATTTATCTCTGAATCAACTCAGAGAGAAAATGACATATTTTATTCGCAGAGCGGATCCTGACAGTACACCCGCAGGTCACGATCCGAGGAAAGTTGCCTCATCCCTAAATTTCTTTAATTGTATGGATTTTGAACATCTCCGTTCATACACGGGCTGGAAGTC
>NC_090730.1:105803569-105806069 GCF_036898095.1 Palaemon carinicauda
CTCCTTCTTTATAAGTTGAATACACACAAACACACACACACACACACACACACAAACACACACACACACACACACACATATATATATATATATATACGTATATTTATATAGATATATATATATATATATACGTATATTTATATAAATATATATATATATATATATATACACACACACATAAATATATATATATATATATATATATATATATATATATATATATATATATATACTGTATATATACACACACATATATATATGTATATATATATATATATATATGTATGTATATATATACATACACACACACATATATATATATATATATATATTTATATATATATATATATATATATATACCATATATACCAACGCACTTCCCCCTATTTTTCGGGGTAGCCGACATCAAACAAATGAAACAGAAAAGTGGACCTCTCCTCTCAACGTTCCTCCCAGCCTGACAAGTGACTCAACCGAGTTCGGCTGATACTGCTAGGGGTGCCACAGCCAACCCTCCCCCTTTATCCACCACAGATGAACCTTCATAACGCTGGATCCATTACTGCTGCTACCTCCGCGGTCTTCCAAGGCACCAGAGGAAGCAGCAGAGCCTACCAGAACTATGTCACAATCGCTCGCCATTCATTCCTTTTTCTAGCACGCTCTGTTGCCTCTATCACATCTATTCTCCTATTACCCAGAGCTTCCTTCACTCAATCCATCCACCCAAACCTTGGCCTTCCTCTTGTACTTCTCCCATCAACTCTTGCATTCATCACCTTATTTAAAAGACAGCTATTTCCCATTCTCTCAACATGGCCAAACCACCTCAACACATTCATATCCCCTATAGCTGCGAACTAATTTCTTACACCCGTTCTCACCCTCACTACTTTATCCCTAACCCTATCTACTCGAGATACACCAGCCATACTCCTTACACTTTTCATCTCAAACACATTCAATTTCTGTCTCTTCGTCACTCTCATTCCCCACAACTCCGATCCATACATCACAGTTGGTACAATCATTTTCTCAAATAGAACTCTCTTTACATTCATGCCCAACCCTCTATTTTTTACTACTCCCTTAACTACCCCCAACACTTTGCATCCTTCAATCACTCTCTGATGTACATCGGCTTCCAATCTACCATTTGCTGCAACCACAGACCCCAAGTACTTAAACTGATTCACCTCCTCAAGTAACTCTCCATTCAACATGACATTCAACCTCGCACCACCCTCCCTTCTCGTACATCTCATAACCTTACTTTTACCCACATTAACTCTCAACTTCCTTTTCTGACACACCCTTCCAAATTCTGTCACTAATTGGCCAAGCTTCTCTTCCGAGTGTGGTCTAGTACAGTATCATCTGAAAACAACAACTGATTTACCCCCAATTCATGGTCATTCTCGTCTACCAGTTTCAATCCTCGTCCAAGCACTCGAGCATTCACCTCTCTCACCACTCCATCAACATACAAGTTAAACAACCACGGAGACATCACACATCCCTGTCTTAGCACCACTCCCACCAGAAACCAATCGCTCACTTCATTTCCTATCATAACACATGCCTTACCACCTTTGTATAAACTTTCCACTGCTTGCAACAACCTCCCGCCAACTCCATATAACCTCATCACATTCCACATTGCTTCCCTATCAACTCTATTATATACTTTCTCCAGATCCATAAACTCAACATACACCTTTTTACCTTTTGCTAAATATTTCTCGCATATCTGCCTAACTGTAAAAATCTGATTCATAAAACCCCTGCCTCTTCTAAAACCACCCTGTACTTCTAAGATTGCATTCTCTGTTTTATCCTTAATCCTATTAATCAGCACTCTGCAATACACTTTCCCCACCACACTTAACAAACTAATACCCCTTGAATTACATCACTCATTCACATCTCCCTTACCCTTATATGGTGGTACAATACACGCACAAACCCAATCTACTGGTACCATTGACAACACAAAATACATATTAAACAATCTCACCAACCATTCAAGTACAGTCACACCCACTTCCTTCAACATCTCAGCTCTCACACCATCCATAACAGATTCTTTTCCTACCGTCGTTTCATCTAGTGCTCTCCTCACTTCCTCTATTGTAATCTTTCTCTCATTCTCATCTCCTATCACCGGGACCTCAACACCTGCAACAGCAATTATATCTGCCTCCCTATTATCCTCAACTTTCAGTAAACTTTCAAAATATTCCGCCTTTTACTTCCCTCCTCTACTTTTAACAACCTTCCATTTCCATATTTCACTGTCTCTTCAATTCTTGAACCAGCCTTCCTAACTCTCTTCTCTTGTTTCCAAAACTTCTTCTTATTCTCATCATATGAATGACCCAATCCCTGACCCCACCTCAGGTCAGCTGCCCTCTTTGCCTCAATTACCTTGCGCTTTACTTCCACATTTTTCTCTCTATATCTTTCATATTTCTCTACACTATTACTCTGCAGCCATTCT
>NC_090730.1:105808569-105828569 GCF_036898095.1 Palaemon carinicauda
TAGCTCTGCAACGATAGTATAGAACCATATTACTTATACCAGTGTACTAAGTCAAATGTTTATCATTATGTTCTCTCGATGCTATGGTTCAGATCTTTGGCCATACAACAGTACATATGAAAAACTAATTTTAACGTAGGTCTCTGACCCTGCTTGGGGAAGGAATTTGATATCACAAGTTTTCAAATCAATTGTTAATTTTTCTAACCATACAGACTTGAGACTTGTAATATGAACATGACGTCACTCAAGCTAGAACCAGCTGTTAAGCTTGTAATTAGGTAATCATAGCTGGCTTCCTGATGGCTGTGATAGCTCCGCCCACCCCACAGGTAGTGCAAGCTTTAACACTGATCCTTAGTTTTAGTCATAAAACTTAAGGGTCTATGGTTTTCATGGTTAAGAAAAATACAAATTGATTAAAAAAAATATGATTTGTTCCAGTGAGTATTACATACACTTGACCTTTAATGGGCTGGTTTCTTTGACCTTGGAAATGTCAATTTTCGTTAGTCCTGTAGAGTCGTAAAAGTCATGATTCCTGTTTAACCTCTTAACCACCTAAGCACACAGATGTAAGAGCTGTTAAGTCAGGCATCCAATAAGGGAAGTAAACGGTCCTAAAGAATCTTGATTATCCTGGATTGTAAATCCTTTTATTTGCATCAAATGAGTAATGAGAATGGAAATGTGTTTCCATTCTTCACCTTATAATGAGTATGGGTGAGATACTTATATACAAATAAATGTAGGAGAGATGCCCTATTGGGAACCTTATATGCAAGTCTGTCCATTCCAGCTCCATAACCAAGTGGCTACTAGAACCCCAAACAGAGGGGATGAAAAAAGGAAAAGGGAGCTAAACACTTTACCTTCTATTTTTTTGGACTTATGTCACGACTGCTATCTTAGATGAAAGACTTGTTTTCCAGTAAGGAAGCTAGGTTGTCTCATGGATGTTAGAACTTGTCAATCACCTACCATTAGTCCAAAGAATATGACCAAGGTCTCTTGGGTATACTCCTGCAGGTAGAGGGTGGTGAAGGTTTTCCTGCCTTTCCAGACTCCTGCCTTCATTACTCACGCCATAGACAGATTCATCCTGAAGGTGATGGTAGAAGCGTGTCACAACTCAGGTTCAATAATTGGCAGGTGCGAAAATAAAATAAGACTATTCCGCTTAATTTCGCTATTCTCGTATAGCCTTTATTAACACTTCAATATAAAGTCACAAACCGCAGCATACACTGCCAAAAACGCTCTATTGAGCAAATCTTCTTAAGTAATATAATAGTTCACAGTATAATAATAATAATCCTCTCCCACTTCCAGTCTTAAACTGGTAGAGAGAGAAAACCCGTTATAACACGTGCGTTAGAAGCACCACCGGTTGTGTCTTTCCCCCGAAACAAAGGTTTAGATGTCGCCTCGGCTCGTTGCCAAGGACTCTGCAAAAGCACCAATTCTTTAACAATAAATATGTATCCAAGAATAGCGGGGCAACATCTGTTGTGAAAGACTTTATGTACATATTACAAATTAAAATAAAGAAACTAGCGTTAACTAGTAGCAATAGAACAAGCGCACAAGTTTTACACTCATTATTTTCAGTAAATAACAATTCAACTACTTCAACATGAAAAACGATAGAATAAGACCGTGAATAAACAGTAATTATAACAAACTAAATAAAATGCTCATGATGATATACAAAAATCATTATACATCAATGTAATACAGGGCTGATATATAAATATATACGCAGAAATAAACTGTAGAATAAGACCGTATATAAACAGTAATTATAACAATAAACATAAATAAAATGCTTATGATGATATACAAAAATCCTTATACATCAATATAATAAATATATACGCAGATATATTGATTTGTGACACAGGCCCTCCTTTCAAGTATAAATTTTCAAATTTATACTCCCAACATTACAATTCAATTTATCAAGTTTTTGTCACCATTATCTGTATAGACATATCGTCAAAAAGTCAACCCGGCATTGTGACAAGAATTATCCCACTACTCTGCTTATAAAATCAGCTCCAACGTTTGAACTACCTTTTATTGCTTCTACTCTGAATCGATGATTTTACAAGAACATTGCCCATCTCATTATTCTGTCATTTGTAAACTTCGAACTGTTCAAAAATGCCAAAGGTTGATGATCAGTTTGTAACGTGAAGTCAACACCATACAAATACATTTTGAATTTCTGTAGAGCCCACACAATAGCCAAACACTCTTTCTCCATAGTGCTGTATCTTTGCTCCCTGTCCAACAGTTTACAGCTGGCGAAACTCACGGGGAACAAACCATCCTCATATTCCTGAAGTAATGCTGCCCCTAGTCCCACGTCCGAAGCATCTGTTCTCAAGATGAATCTTCTGTTTAGGTGTGGAAGGGGCAGGACAGGTTTATTAACCAGTATAGACTTCAGACTGTTGTATGCTTTCTCTTGAGGCTCCTGCCACTGTACGACATTGCTTTTCCCCTTCTTTGTCAGGTCAGATAGCGGAGCAGCAATGGTTGCACAGTTTGGGACATAAGCACGATAAAATCCAGTAAGTCCTAAAAACGATCTTACCTCCTTTTTAGTCTTTGGTTGTGGGGCTGATTGAATTTTACTAATATTGGTTTCCTGAAGACTCAAAGTGCCACCCTGGATATCATGCCCAAGGAATTGCACCATTTCTGAAGCCAAAATACACTTGCTTGGCCTAACAGTGAGATTTGCATTTTGAATACGCTGAAATAGTTCTTGCAAGGTTTCTAAATGTTCAGGCCATGACTTTGTGTGTACCAGTAAGTCATCTATATAGCTTTGCACATTATCAAGACCTTTAAGAAGTGTTCACATACACTTAACATATGTAGCTCCTGCACTAACCATCCCAAAAGGCATCTTAAGAAATTCATATTGGCCATCAGGAGTAACAAAAGCTGTCTTTGGGACATCTTCTGATCGAACCTTGATCTGCCAGTAGCCCTTGGTGAAATCAATCTTTGTAAAGAAATTGCTTTCTGATAACCTGGCAAAAATATCATCTGCTGTAACCATTGGTTCTGGATCAAATATAGTAATACCATTAAGTTTTCTAAAGTCTATACATACTCTATTTGACCCATCAGATTTCTTTACCATCACCACTGGCGAAGCATAAGGTGATGCTGACTCCTGGATGATCCCCATGTCTAGCATACCTTTTATCTCTTTCCTAAGGGATGCTCTGACACCATATGGTACCGGGTATGGCTTACTCCTCACTGGTTCATGAGATGAAAGTTCTATTTTATGCTCACCTTTGTTTGATGTTCCAGGGATGTCCGTAAAGATATCTTCATATTCCCGCACAAGTTCTTTGATTTGACGTTTCTGATGCAGGTCAAGGGTTAAGCCAAACATAATATCCTTTATTGATTCTGATCCAGAGGTTGGTGCTATCTCCAGCAACTCTTCATCCTCATGGATGTCTATACTTGAGTTGCTAACATTGTCAAACACAGCACACGCTGTATCTAAGAAAACATCTTTTGCTCTTTGAAGATACTTCTTCAACATGTTGATATGAAAAGTTTTAACTTTTCCATGAATGTTTATACTATAATCATTCTTGCCCACAACATTCTCTACATTAAATGGACCCTTCCACTGCATGAGTAGCTTATTGCTGTCTGTAGGGAGTAGAATCAGTACTTGATCGCCTACCTGAAGACTCCAAGGCCTGGATCTCCTATCATAGTAATGTTTGTATCGCCCTTGTGCCAACTTCAGTGCTTCATTTGCTAGTTTCATGGTCTCTTCCATTTTTTCCCTGGGCTCAAAGACATATTGATAGCTACTCTTGACTTCTGGCTCTTCAATGTATATTGTCCATAGTTCCCTCAAAATCTGCATTGGCCCTCTTACAGATCTTCCATATAGTATCTCAAAGGGGGAGAACCCTGTCGACTCTTGAGGGACTTCTCTGTAAGCAAACAACACAGCATTGATATACCGGTGCCACTGATTAGGCTTCTCTTGACATAACTTTTTCAGCATTTGCTTTAGAGTTCCATTGAACTTTTCCACCAATCTATTACACATTGGATGGTATGGAGTAGTTGTAAGTTGTTGCATGCTGAGGAGTCTAGCTACTTCCTTCATGCAGTCAGAGGTAAACTGTGTTCCAAGATCACTTAATATTTCTTCAGGCACCCCTACCCTGCTAAACATATCTACCAGAGCTTCTGCAACTGTTTCAGAGTCAAGGTTCTTCAAGGGCACTGCATTAGGATACCTACTGGCGTGGTCCATCATAGTAAGGATAAACTGGTGTCCTTTCTCAGATGGTGGATGTATCTTACCAATTACATCCACAGACACCCTCTTGAATGGAGTATCAATGATTGGCAGTATCTCAAGAGGTACTTTTGTCACCCTACCTTTGCTGATCGTCTTCTGGCAGATGTCACAAGATCTGCAGAACCTAGTTATGTCAGCACCCATTCCAGGCCAGTAGAACTCTCTGAGGATCTTCTCCTTCGTCTTCTTAGCACACAGGTGGCCCCCTAAGGTAGATTCATGTGCTAATGTCAGGACTTGTGTTCTCAGTGGTTTAGGAACCATAACTTAGGAGACTGGATTCCCATGGTTGATGTCTGGATGAACAAATGTCCTGTACAATAACTGTTTCCTGGTTTTGAACCGGATTACTTGCCTTCC
Source organism: Palaemon carinicauda (assembly GCF_036898095.1). Taxonomy (NCBI): domain Eukaryota; kingdom Metazoa; phylum Arthropoda; class Malacostraca; order Decapoda; family Palaemonidae; genus Palaemon; species Palaemon carinicauda. The sequence continues at coordinate 105,813,290 of NC_090730.1, forward strand.
TTTTCTCTCTTCTTTAGAGGTCCAAAACTTCTTCAGTGTGTCATCTTTCTTCTGTAGTCGACAAACTTTATCCCTATCGACTTCTTTGTACAGGTTACTGCCTGGCACTACCAGTGGAGAGGGTCTCTTACCCTCTCGCGTTGCTTGTGCCCTTGTTGCTACTGCACAGGTCTCCTGGTCACAGGTGTCCTGCCACGCTAGGTCAGGGTCTTCAGCTGGTCTTGCACATGGGATGTTTCAAATTAGCAGATCATAGGGGGCGTCAGGAAGACAAACTGCATCCACTTCTCCAATCAGGTATGGAGTGTTGATGTGGATTTTAGCCATTGGAGCTCTCCGGAAGGAATTGTCAGCAAGCCTGACCAGCACTAAGGTTCCAGTGTTAAGATCAGGGTCAACAAATTTTTGTTTGATTACCATACTACTACATCCAGAGTCACACAACACTTGAACAATGTGGGATCCTACTCGACCCTTTGTCACTGGCATTGAGTCTTCATTGCTTGGAACACAAGCATTCATACAAGGGACTGGAAAACCATTCTCAAGGAAAAGCTTTCCTTCCTTGATACAAGCATCTACCTTACCTACTTCCATTTCTGGAGGAGGGCCACTGATTGAACAGAAGGAAGAGACTTGTGCCACTGGTGTCTGTGCCTCTTCAACATTTTTCTCAACATCCAAATAAGCAGTTTTGATGGTCTTTAATTTCCTGCATTCCGGGAGATTATGACCAAATTTATCACAGAACATACACTTTTTGTCATTTCTAGGACCCCTTAACTGATCCAAGAGGTGACACTTCGACGCTATGTGGCCGAGCTGGTTGCATCTGTAGCACTTTACCTCTCTAGCCGAAGTCCCCTTGATCACTTGCTCATTGGGCCCATGCCAAGGATTCTCAACAGCACTCGGTCCTGTCTGCTTAGGTGGTCGATACACAGGCTTTTTAGCTACCTTGGCCTCCTTAGAGAGCTCAGTTCAATGAGCTGTGAGGTACTGCTCTGCTGCCTTTGCCAGGTCATCCAAATTAGCAGGGGCCTTTTCCTTCATATGAACTTCCAGTGCATTTGAGACAGCATTGATGAACTGCTCCTTGATAATCAGCTGTTGGAGCTCTGCAAAAGTCTCATAAGCGTCAGCTTGTTCAATCTACTTATTGAGAAAGTTCTTGACCTTGACAATGAACTGTGCAGGGCTCTCTCCGTCTTCTGGGGGCGTGTTCCGGAACTTTTTACGGAATCCTTCCTCAGTAAGGTCGTATCTTCTGAAGAGCGCTTTCTTCAAAATTTCATAGTCCTTTGCATCGTCGTCAGAAAGCCGACCATAGACTAGAAGGGCATTCCCTGTCAAAAGAGCACTAAGAGACGAGGCCCACGTTGACCTGTCCCACTTGTGTGTGTTAGCATACCTCTCAAACCTTAACAAGTAGCTGTCAAGCTCATCCTTACCATCCACAAACTCCGGGAGGTTTGGGATCTTTGCTTTAGGAGAGTGGTTACTGATCACTGACGGTGCCTCTTCATGGTGTCGTGCTGCCTCTAGTTCAAGTTTCTTTATTTCTAGTTCATGTCGTCGCTCCCGCTCCTTCTTTTCTAGTGCATACTGTCGCTCCCGCTCCTTCTCTTCTAGTGCATACTGTCGCTCCCGCTCCTTCTCTTCTAGTACATACTGTCGCTCCCGCTCCTTCTCTTCTAGTTCGGCCAAAGCCTTCCCACGCTCAGCGTCATACCTTTTCAGTCTCTCTTCTCTCTCAAGATTCTTTTCTTCTGCTTGAACCCTGTGCTCGGCAAACTCAATGGCCTTCTCGTCGTCCAGTCCGTAGTCCTTTGCCAATGCAAGATATTCTTTGAAGGTTTCCATGACTTCAACTTCCAGCCTTTATACCTTTTCACTGTTGCCAATCCTGACAAGGTCACCACTTGTCACAACTCAGGTTCAATAATTGGCAGGTTCAATAATTCGCTATTCTCGTATAGCCTTTAGTAACACTTCAATATAAAGTCACAAACCGCAGCATACACTGCCCAAAAACGCTCTATTGAGCAAAACTTCTTAAGTAATATAATAGTTCACAGTATAATAATAATAATCCTCTCGCACTTCCAGTCTTAAACTGGTAGAGAGAGAAATCCCGTTATAACATGTGCGTTAGAAGCACCACCGGTTGTGTCTTTCCCCCCCGAAACAAAGGTTTAGATGTCGCCTCGGCTCGTTGCCAAGGACTCTGCAAAATCACCAATTCTATAACAATAAATATGTATCCATGAATAGCGGGGTGACATCTGTTGTGAAAGACTTTATGTACATATTACAAATTAAAATAAAGAAACTAGCATTAACTAGTAACAATAGAACAAGCACACAAGTTTTACACTCATTATTTTCAGTAAATAACAGTTCAACTACTGTAACATGAAAAACGATAGAATAAGACCATGCATAAACAGTAATTATAACAAACGCAATAAAATGCTTTTGATGATATACAAAAATCATTATACATCAATGTAATATAGGACTGATATATAAATATATACGCAGAAATGAACTGTAGAATAAGACCGTATATAAACAGTAATTATAACAATAAACAAAAATAAAATGCTTATGATGATATACAAAAATCCTTATACATCAATATAATACAGGGCCGATATATAAAAATACACGCAGATATATTGATTTGTGACAAAGCTATACATCTGAATTCATGGGACTACGCTCTCTAAGGACTACTCTCAGTGCTCTGCGAGAACACATATGCGTGTCTCATGGTTTCACAAAGATAGGAGAAGGTACTCCTGGAGATCGTATTTCGCATACTGACAGTGCCAAAGAAAAGCATCTTGCACTTTGGTTTGAAGCTCTGGAATCTCTTGAAGTAGTGTCTTAGAGCCTTCACAGATTAGAGTAACTAGTATTCTCGATTGCTAGTAACATCTTTAAGGGGGGGGAGATGGAGAAGGATTTGGACCAAGGGTTGTGGGTTTTTAATTTTGCAAAATCTTAGGAATGGAAGACAACAAGACCATCCATCCCAGGGAAGGACTATTGGCATATGAAGTGCCCTGGAATTCGCCTACCCTTATTGCTGAGGTAGGCAACAGCTGAAAAAAGGGTCTTAATAGTAATACACTTGCTGAAAGAGTGAGAACTCTCGTAAAGTCCTAGGATTGGGGTTTGAGTACTCTTGGTGGACAAGACTGTTCGGAGCTCCTTATCAGCATAGACAGTTACCAAGATGAGGTATGATCCGGGACTTTCGGGCTAAATACTTGGGTTAAGTCTGCAACATACCCCTCAACCACTGAGACTGAAGAGAGCTTTTCTCAGCGAAAATAAAGAAATGAACTAACAAATGCAGAAAGGTTCCGACTGGATTTACCACGTTTATGACACCAGCTGCAAAAGTAGGCTCCTTTTCCCCATATACAATTGCAGAGAATATACAGAGGTAGCCTATCCAGACATCTCCTATACTAGTACATTGCAAAAAACCTTTTGCTCAGAGAAGATGCTGGATAGTCTTCACTAGTGAAAGTACAGGAATATTACAGAGTTGTGAAACCATTGGATGTGTGGTTGACAGAGAAGATTGGGACATTACGAAAGTTGAACAGGTACCTTGAACTGGAGCATCATCAAATCCGGAAGCCATTCAGCTTGTGGCCATTTGTGAGCAACCAAGGTAAGTCTGATATTAGAAGCTGTCAACATCTTGAATATTCGTTGTATTAGCAAGAAGTGGGGATAGGAGTAAGTAACTAGGTTGTCCCATGGATGTTGGAACTTATCTTCTATGGTGGAAGACTGATCTGGGTCTGAGGAACAAAACAGTGGAAGTTTCTTTTTCCATAAGAATGCGGCCATTCTTTGATGGTGAAACCCCTATGGGTAAGAAGCCTATCAATCATGTAATGAAGTAGAGACCATTCGGCCCGTACGACCTGCCCATGGAAGCAGACTTTCTGCCAGTACATTTCTCTTGCCCAGAATGTACCTTGCAGACAACTCTACTGATTTACTTAATACACAGGTGTGTGCTGACATTGTTAGGTCACAATGAGGTTAGAACACTGTTCCTCACTACTTGTTAAGGCCAGCCACTATGGAAGTGTTATTGCACATCGATGCTAACGAGTGCCCTATTCAACTCTGCCAGAAAGACAGCTGAGCTCGAAGGGCCGCACGCTTCTCCAACACGTTAATAAGAAGGCCCTTTCTTATCCTTGGGTCACAGACCTGAGGTGGTCTTGTTCCTTAGGTGTGCACCCCACCCATCCTTTGACGCATCTGTAAACAGCAGTATCTCCAGAGGCGGGGAGTGGAGTGCTACTTCTCTGGTGAGGTTTTCAGCATTGAGCCACCACTCAAGATCATTCCCTACCTATTATTCTACGTAAAATTAAAAGTGAGGAGGATCAGCAGCTACTGACTAGTGTCACTTCAGGCACCACTTGAGCGATCCTCGTTGCGTCACCTATGAGGCTCGAGTTCCTGCAATGACAAAAGGTGTCTTAGGAGGTGTTGCCACGTTTTTGCTGTTTTTTCTTGAGAGATCAGAAATGATTGCCATACCTCTCTAAGTCTGTTGATACAACCGTCTGACAGGAAGACTCTCGCTGATGTCGTATCTATCAACTTACCCAGATACTTCAACCATCAATTAGGCATGAGATTCTACTTCTGCCAATTGATCAAAATCCCCAGATTGACACAAAATTGAATAGATATTATAGATCCTGTATTAACTGTCTCTTCCAGGAAGGAAGGATCAATCATTCATTGAGATATTGCAAGGTGAATAGCCTGTTCAAAAGGCCCACAGCTTAGACTAGTGTGAACACCCAAGTGAATACTTAGAGAATGGTTGCAGTTGAAGCAAAGGACTTTGAACAAGTACCGGACTCCAATGAGGATGAAGAGGAAGTACTTTCTGCTGGGAAGATGGATTGGTAATTGAAAATATTAGTCCTTCAGATTGACAAAGAACATATAGTCACCCCTCCATATGGAAGCAGAAACCGTGCTTGCCGTCTCCATCATGAATGGAGTTAGGAGAACAAACTCCCTAAGGGGAGAGAGATTAATGACTCGATTACTTCAACCATTGTTCTTCCTACGAGAAAGAAACAGCTCTACAGACCATAGAAATCATCTTGGACAATTTATAGCATATTTTTCTCCATCATTGCTTTCACTTTGTTCACGAGGATGATGACTTTCAGTGATTCAAGAGAATAGTACAGCTTATAATTCGATGATTGGAAATCTAGCATCACTGATCGTGTTTTGACAATCTTTGCTAATGATCCACAGCTCATGAGACTAATAAGAAAAAATCTATTCGATAATGCCTTTTAGCAAAGTAGCCGTGATTTTGTCCACTACTGTTCGGTATGAGAACAGCTTATGAAACTAATAAGAAAAAATCTATTTGATAACGCCTTTTAGCAAAGTAACCGTTATTTTGTCCACTGCTGTTCGGTATGAGAACTTATAAGAAGTGAAAACGATCTGAAAGAAAATCGTATAAAATTGGTGAAGCATAAGTGTCCGTGGCTTTCAGCGTGTGAATGGAAAATTAGCTGTATGATTGATATTAGAAACAATATTTTTGTATCACAGGATTAATTTTAGATAAACAATGGAAGAAATAAGTCAATTTATTTTTAGAGTTCCGCACGATACAAAGATGTCGAAAAATTAATATGGGTTGAACTTACGAAATCAGGATGAAATTATCAAATGCAATGGAGGTAATTGGAAATAATTGGCTTTATTTATTCCAAATGCGAGTGACAGGTTTTTGTGAATCTTTGCCAAAATTGTTAGAAATGGTAGAAATTTAATTTAATATATAATTTTTATTGACCTACAGAATGAATCAAGATTGACTTGAACACTTATCTTTCTGTGACAAATGGAAACCTGCTATCAGCAGCAAGCGTCAGTTATACAAAGTGTTAAATCTCATCTATGGGAAAAGGACAGTTACCTTATGGGGTCATAATATAATAAAGATTCCAATTGCAAAATATATAACGTAACAGCTGAAAAATTTTCTCTCAACATAAAGATGAAGAATCGCTAAAACGTAAATTTAGTCTATTTGCGATGATATTTTGTTTGCGCGATGAATGCGACGGTAAAGGAAATTATGTTACAGAAAGTATATGGGAAGTTGATAATGAACACCTGAATGATACAATGTAGAAAAGAGGTCTAGACTATTTCACAGGTTTCATTGCCTATATGTTTGCTTAATACTTAAATTTTTGGTCTTATACAATTTGTGAGCAGAGCAAATAATGACTTAGTGAAGCCATCAAAAGAAAATACTGATCGGATAATCAATATGGAATATTTTTTAAACGTTATCGTGGGGGAAACGGCCTAAAACATGGGAACAGAGCAGTAAAAGATTAGCATTAGATATTCATATTGTAATGGGATTACCACTTTGTTTAATCACTTATTTTCTTCATGGTCGATATTTTTTTCAAATAAGAATATTAGTTAAAGAAATAACACCTGTAATGAAAATAATGAATAAAGTTAAAAGGTTATAAAATGTAGTAATCATAATTGTATAAGGTTTTAGTGTATTTTGTAACAAGATATTTAAAAAGGTTTTAAAAAATTTAGTTTTTAGTCTTTATTAAATTATTATCGTAAAGATATACATAAACATGGATGCATGTTGATTGTAAAAATTGGTGAACCAATATTTCCATAAAGAATTTTATTAATATTTGTTCTTTCCTGATATGCGACTTTTAAAACATTTCCTTAAAAAACCTTCTCACTGGAAGGATTTTATCACGAAATCTAGTCATCAAAATATCTTGTAATATTAGTTTTTCTGAAATAGTAACGTAATTCTTAGCCGGATGATAAAGAAAACTGAAGTTTTGCAAAGCAAGCTATTGTTGAGTGGTGCTCTTCCGCCGGTCAATTGTGCTCAATGACGTCACAAAACTTACCCCACCTAACGCTTACCCCTCTCATCCTCGCTCACCGCCAATTTACTTGCGCGTGGGTTGACCACTAACATTGTAGTTTCTTGTGGAATTTAGGTTTTCTACTTAGAATCGAAATCAACCCATCTCCACCATAGCCAAGTATTACAAACTCACCAACAGGCTAAAATGGTGAAGATGGGTTGATTTCGATTCCAAGCACAAAACCTGAATTCGAAAAAAAAATAAAAATGATTAGATGAGTTATGATTAACTTTTACCTCTTATCGTGGCCTAGTGGTAAGTCATTGGACCCTCAGTTTGGACACACACACACACACACAAACACACACACACACACACACACACACACACACATATATATATATATATATATATATATATATATATATATATATATATATATGGCTCTGTATATTTCTATGATAAGGTAATTAAAATCCGATTGATAATCAGTAAAAGATGTTAAATGCATACTGATTTATCATAATACAAAACTTCGTATAAATCAGTGTTTGCTGAATATAATACTGGAGGCATTGATTATTATGAGAAGTGAGAAATTTTTTAGCCATATTTTGTATATATTTGCCTATCTGCAGCAGTCTATAAAACATGCAAAACTGATCCTTTTTCACAGAAGAGATAGGGAAAACGTTTTTATTTGTTATTTATTTCAATGCTTTAAACAAACACATAATCAATTTTGCTTTGCGAATATCAAATGTATGTAGATAAATTCTGTTTTATGAACATTAAGTACGAAAAATATGATTTCTTTGGATACTGGATGTTCAATATACAACCAGAATAATCGGGGTGGCAAACGCAATCGAGTGTCCATGATCTAAATTAGAAATATCCCTGTATCACACCACACAACATCCATAATTCCATTGACCATCATCCTTTAAGGTGGATTTTGCCACCCATATAATGCCACGTAGCACTACATGATTATATTGCCTGATAACGACAAAATATCCAATGCCAAACTGGTCTTTTATTCATGTTTTACTCATACAAAGAACGCTTAGACGCTATATGAAATTTTACCATTCACTGGCCTATATATAAAAAGGGTAATTTTGAGATTCAATATAAAAGGTACTTTTTTTTTTATCGTGTATCGACAATTCAACAAATCAGTTCTCTGTTGGCTGAATGCATTATAAACCTAAGGTAGTTCGATTTAGAGCAAAATGAAGGATAATAAGTGTTCGATAACAATTATGTCACTTACATTTAATGAAAACCCTGTAGGTCATGTACTAGATTATTTTTTTCTCTAATATTTTTTGAAATATCAAAACAAATTTATTGATAATACAAAAACTAGTTTTTCGTTACCACCACAAGAGTGATTCTGCTGAAAATACAGGTAATTGTATAGAGCCAGCGTATTTTCAAGCTGAATTTGACAAACATCTGAAAAATCATAAAAAACGTCAATATTTATATAGAAATGAAAGGAAACTATCACGAATGGTTTAATTACCTCAATAACACCGTTCATCAAATTGCAATACATAATAAGTTTAACGAATGCAGGCACATTGCAATATGATGTGAATGTGGGAATATTTTGTTTGAGTATAGAACGGTGTCACTGTTATGGCAAGCGAAATAAATCAATTACAAGCTAAACAAAGAATGTATCTCCAAAAGCTATTTTCATACATTGGTATGTAAATTGACTTGATTTTGTATTGAAAGAAGACCTTTCTCACAATCTTTAGGCAATTTTCATGTGCTTTTCACCGTGGCATCATTTTATTTTAGGTCTACGGAAAAAAGAATCAGTACTTGACAATAATTATGAAACAGGTATACCAGTGACCGTAAAAGATACTAAAACAAGGGAGTGATGAAATTATTTTCATTAATATATAAGATAATTAAAATAATTTTCATAATAAAACGAAGAAAAAAGTCAGAGATTTATGTTGGCTGAAACTCTTTTGATTCCCCATTTTGTATTTTCTATAAAGATATACATTTACTAATTATCAATTCAACTGAGTGCTAACAAGAAACACGGGCATGATCTCTTACATAACATATTTTGATATAGCACTGTTTAAAACTCGAGGAATTAGAAAAACAATTTGGAAGGAAACTCTATAAAACTATGGTCTACCCTCATCCTAAGAAAGAAGAGATATCTCAGTAGAAATAAGCTGTCGACAACTAGTTTTTCAACTTCTTGACAGCATCCATGAACGGCTCAAGAAACAACATATGTCTGTTTATACCTAAACTGCTAGGAAGTTTGTATCTGAAAAAAAATTAAGTAGCTTTCCGAGAAAAAGTTTTTCAGTCATTGAAATATGTGTCAAACATTTTTTTATAAATTTTTCGTCTCAAATCATAATTAGCTGTAGTGTTCTATAGATTATCTGTTTATAATTTATTAATTATTAACAAAAATTATATAAAATGATTATATGAAAGATGTATTGTTTTTCAACATTAATAGAATAAGAAAGATTTAAAATATGTTTCCGAGCTCTCGGGAAAAAAAAAATTCTTGAAGAAAAAAATTAGCAATGGATAATGTTTTCAAATAAAGATTACGATCCAGTTTAACAAAATCATATATCACAGAATATATGTTCAATGAAGATATAACGTTAAACAGAAAAAAATTGGATCAACCAAAAATATTCATTGTAAATAATGCATTATATGTTGTACTAAGGATTACAGCGTTCGATGTACATATAATTTCATCTAACTTTGCATTTCTGAGTGAAAAAAAATCTCACCAGGCGGAAATTCAAAGAAAACAAAAGTCGCTCAATTGATAATAAATCAAACAAACGACAATTCATTCTTCTCAAACTCAGGTTAAAACAAAAGGATAAAACAAATGGTGCAGATTCACGCAATGCCTCGCTTATGCAGGGTGGAATCAAGATAATTTCCGGACACAAATCACACAAAGAAGGAACTTGATCCTATTATCAGAATTCTGAAACGTCTGATCTCTAACTTATGTAAGTTTTTAAGGGCTTGATCGCGTGTGATGTTCTGCTTGTGTAATGGAAAAATGCAAGGCAGTAAGTATAAAGGAAGTATTTAAATAAATAAATTCTTGCGGGTTTCATATGTTCCAAAATCTACCACACCAACATACTTCGACTTAAAAAAGATAACTAAAAGGATTTCCTTCAGGTATTAAACAGCTTTTTATCTTTAACACATACGCAATGGACAAAGGACATCGCGAGCATTTTGACTTTATGAGAACTTCACCTGAGAGAGCTTATATTTCGAATGAATAACCGAGAGAACTACACACAATACTCATACAAACACACAAATACACACAAAAACGTATATATATATATATATATATATATATATATATATATATATATATATATATATATATATACATATATATATATATATATATATATATATATATATATATATATATATATATATATTGGTTTCCGGTGAGAGTGGGGCTGAGACAGGGATGTGTGATGTCGCCGTGGTTGTTTAACTTGTATGTTGATGGAGTGGTGAGAGAGGTGAATGCTCGAGTGCTTGGACGAGGATTAAAACTGGTAGGCGAGAATGATCATGAATGGGAGGTAAATCAGTTGTTGTTTGCGGATGATACTGTACTGGTAGCAGACACAGAAGAGAAGCTTGACCGACTAGTGACAGAATTTGGAAGGGTGTGTGAGAGAAGGAAGTTGAGAGTTAATGTGGGTAAGAGTAAGGTTATGGGATGTACGAGAAGGGAAGGTGGTGCAAGGTTGAATGTCATGTTGAATGGAGAGTTACTTGAGGAGGTGGATCAGTTTAAGTACTTGGGGTCTGTTGTTGCAGCAAATGGTGGAGTGGAAGCAGATGTACGTCAGAGAGTGAATGAAGGTTGCAAAGTGTTGGGGGTAGTTAAGGGAGTAGTAAAAAATAGAGGGTTGGGCATGAATGTAAAGAGAGTTCTATATGAGAAAGTGATTGTACCAACTGTGATGTATGGATCGGAGTTGTGGGGAATGAAAGTGATGGAGAGACAGAAATTGAATGTGTTTGAGATGAAGTGTCTGAGGAGTATGGCTGGTGTATCTCGAGTAGATAGGGTTAGGAACGAAGTGGTGAGGGTGAGAACGGGTGTAAGAAATGAGTTAGCGGCTAGAGTGGATATGAATGTGTTGAGGTGGTTTGGCCATGTTGAGAGAATGGAAAATGGCTGTCTGCTAAAGAAGGTGATGAATGCAAGAGTTGATGGGAGAAGTACAAGAGGAAGGCCAAGGTTTGGGTGGATGGATGGTGTGAAGAAAGCTCTGGGTGATAGGAGGATAGATGTGTGAGAGGCAAGAGAGCGTGCTAGAAATAGGAATGAATGGCGAGTGATTGTGACGCAGTTCCGGTAGGCCCTGCTGCTTCCTCCGGTGCCTTAGATGACCGCGGAGGTAGCAGCAGTAGGGGACTCAGCAGTATGAAGCTTCATCTGTGGTGGAAATGTGGGAGGTTGAGCTGTGGCACCCTAGCAGTACCAGCTGAACTCGGCTGAGTTCCTGGTTAGGCTGGAGGAACGTAGAGAGTAGAAGTCCCCTTTTTTGTTTTGTTTCTTGTTGTTGTCGGCTACCCCCCAAAATTGGGGGAAGTGCCTTTGGTTTATGCATGTATGTACATATATATATATATATATGTATATATATATATATATATATATATATATATATATATACATATATATATATATATATATATATATATATATATATATACATATATATATATGTATATATATATATATATATATATATATATATATATATATATATACGTGTGCGTGTGTTTGTATGTGTTTCTCAATTGGCTAGGTGCTAAGGCTGCAGATTTCAAGGAATACTATAAAGATTTGCCTAGGAATTCACCAAGATATAATATAGCAGCAAAATAAATATCGTGTGAAATAAAAGCAGATATAACCAACAAAAGTTGGCCTCAAAGATATGCTGAGCAAGCAAAAGGTTTTATACTATTGATACCAACTGTTTCGAAGAGAATAAGCTTGGTAATGCCCTCAGATAATACAAATACGCAGGGCATACGAAATTATAAAGGAAAAGTTTTTTTTTTTTGCCAAAAAAGGGGACAACTGTTGATATTCGCAAGAGCATAATATATATATATATATATATATATATATATATATATATATATATATATATATATATATATATATATATATATGTATATATATATATATATATATATATATATATATATATATATATATATATATATATATATATATATTTATATATATATATATATATATATATATATATATATATAAATAACTCGCTGGTAAGAGACTGATGTCTCGCCAGGTAAATCCTTGGACAGCTAGATTAGCGTCAGGTTCGGATTTCCTTTTATGGCCTCTCGTGGCATGGTTGGTTTCGACCTGGCCTTTCATTAGAAGGGGCTAGCGTTCGATCCCAAGTATGAGGTAGAAATTTATTTCTATTTGAACACGATGTTGTGTTGATATTTATCCATATTGACTCATTAGGGGTAATTTGAATGAATTACTACCAATTGTGTCACGTGGTGGGCCGGGGAAATCGGGTAAAACTCGCTGGTAAGAGACTGATGTCTCGCCAGGTAAATCCTTGGACAGCTAGATTAGCGTCAGGTTCGGATTTCCTTTTATGGCCTCTCGTGGCATGGTTGGTTTCGACCTGGCCTTTCATTAGAAGGGGCTAGCGTTCGATCCCAAGTATGAGGTAGAAATTTATTTCTATTTGAACACGATGTTGTGTTGATATTTATCCATATTGACTCATTAGGGGTAATTTGAATGAATTACTACCAATTGTGTCACGTGGTGGGCCGGGGAAATCGGGTAAAACTCGCTGGTAAGAGACTGATGTCTCGCCAGGTAAATCCTTGGACAGCTAGATTAGCGTCAGGTTCGGATTTCCTTTTATGGCCTCTCGTGGCATGGTTGGTTTCGACCTGGCCTTTCATTAGAAGGGGCTAGCGTTCGATCCCAAGTATGAGGTAGAAATTTATTTCTATTTGAACACGATGTTGTGTTGATATTTATCCATATTGACTCATTAGGGGTAATTTGAATGAATTACTACCAATTGTGTCACGTGGTGGGCCGGGGAAATCGGGTAAAACTCGCTGGTAAGAGACTGATGTCTCGCCAGGTAAATCCTTGGACAGCTAGATTAGCGTCAGGTTCGGATTTCCTTTTATGGCCTCTCGTGGCATGGTTGGTTTCGACCTGGCCTTTCATTACAAGGGGCTAGCGTTCGATCCCAAGTATGAGGTAGAAATTTATTTCTATTTGAACACGATGTTGTGTTGATATTTATCCATATTGACTCATTAGGGGTAATTTGAATGAATTACTACCAATTGTGTCACGTGGTGGGCCGGGGAAATCGGGTAAAACTCGCTGGTAAGAGACTGATGTCTCGCCAGGTAAATCCTTGGACAGCTAGATTAGCGTCAGGTTCGGATTTCCTTTTATGGCCTCTCGTGGAATGGTTGGTTTCGACCTGGCCTTTCATTAGAAGGGGCTAGCGTTCGATCCCAAGTATGAGGTAAAAATTTATTTCTATTTGAACACGATGTTGTGTTGATATTTATCCATATTGACTCATTAGGGGTAATTTGAATGAATTACTACCAATTGTGTCACGTGGTGGGCCGGGGAAATCGGGTAAAACTCGTTGGTAAGAGACTGATGTCTCGCCAGGTAAATCCTTGGACAGCTAGATTAGCGTCAGGTTCGGATTTCCTTTTATGGCCTCTCGTGGCATGGTTGGTTTCGACCTGGCCTTTCATTAGAAGGGGCTAGCGTTCGATCCCAAGTATGAGGTAGAAATTTATTTCTATTTGAACACGATGTTGTGTTGATATTTATCCATATTGACTCATTAGGGGTAATTTGAATGAATTACTACCAATTGTGTCACGTGGTGGGCCGGGGAAATCGGGTAAAACTCGCTGGTAAGAGACTGATGTCTCGCCAGGTAAATCCTTGGACAGCTAGATTAGCGTCAGGTTCGGATTTCCTTTTATGGCCTCTCGTGGCATGGTTGGTTTCGACCTGGCCTTTCATTAGAAGGGGCTAGCGTTCGATCCCAAGTATGAGGTAGAAATTTATTTCTATTTGAACACGATGTTGTGTTGATATTTATCCATATATATATATATATATATATATATATATATATATATATATATATATATATATATATATATATATATATATATACTGTATAGATCATGGTTATTCAATATATGAAATTACGTACATTAACAGTCGTCCTGTGAGAGAACTTTTAGAAAGAAGTGTCAGTCAGTGATTTGCGGACAACTCAAACTTTTTAAGAAAAAACATATGAACGTTCGAGGAGTCCAATGAATGGGTGTAAAATTGGGGTCCAAATTCTCTCAGAAACGACTGTTGAATCCCTGGAATACTTTGGCAAACAAGGACTGCTATCTGAGAAAGACATGGGAAACAACTATGCAATGCATCTTACCAGGAGACATATGGTTTTAACAATTCAATTCTCGAGTGCCAGTTGACAAAAAGTGGGCACGTAATGTCATCGGATTAAAATTAGATGAAAAAATACATAGCTAAAAAAAAATATTACCACTGTAGAACTTTCGAAAGTGACTGGTAGTGAAAATGCTTACCCGCTTAAAAAGGTATTATGATATAGCTAAACTGTACAAAATGATGGCAGAAAAATGGTATATATTACATTTTGACGAATAAACTGAACCAAGATGAATTTGAACACTTCGACAAAATGGAGCATACTACCAGAATCCATCACCTGTATTAGTAAAGCACAGAATAAGATGTCACCTATTAGGCACCAACACTTCTCTCACGGGGTCAAAGCACAACGTAATAGAGGGAATTGTTAACAGAGCTAATATCAGCAGCTTCATTTTCTTGCTTGAGAGAGCAGAATTTGTCAACTTCGGATGAACACTCGCTGCAAAGTGAATAAACCCTTTCTCCAATGTTATTTTGCTTGTCAGACTGATTTTCATGAAAAAAATGGGAGGCAAGAACTTTTCAGGAAATGATAAGGAAACCTTATACTTAGAAACTGCTATAGAAGAAAAGGGACTAGAATATTTAGGTGGTTTTAGTACAAAGATATTTCCACAATACCCGAACTTAATGTCGAAAGTGGCTGAGGTTGACGCCTCTTGGATTGGAGAAATAAGCTTGCCTGAGGAAGTTGTCTTAATTCATTCGATGTCGATAATTGTTCAGC
>NC_090730.1:105833569-105841069 GCF_036898095.1 Palaemon carinicauda
CTCCTGTTGTCTGAATTTCAGGATCTACAGTGCCATAGGTGTAGTAGGTCTGCGCCTGCAGTTTTTGTGCTCCTGGTTGCTTCCTGGGCAGCATTTCTTGGTTCCTCCATTGTGCCCATTGTGCAGTCTTCCTTTGCTTTTGGAAGCTTTGTGTACTTAAGGTCACCACTTCTTTTTTTCCAAGGGTGGTGGGGGTTGGGATGTTCTGTGTGCCCTGAGTTGTGTCTGGGTTCAGTTTCAAAATTTCTTCAGCTATTCCAAAGCTCTTTATGTTATTGCTGTGATCCTTGCCATAGGAACTTTGGGACTAGGTCTCAGGGTTCTTTGTGAGCTCTTCTCCTACTCTCTTTTTTGTTATTGAGTCTGTCAGAGAGAAAAAATTTTTGCTATGGTGGACGCATTTCTCTGTCAATCCTGTCCTCTAGAGACGGCAGGTTGGTTTCAAACCTCATATTGTACAACATTGTCCACTTGGGATGATCTAGGCAACCCTAGAGTCGCATTTGTATGAAACTTAGCTACTTCCAGAAGATTCAAAAAGATCTGGGAGGGGGGGGGGGGAAGCTAACAGCGACGCCAGAGATTCCAACTATCAGGTATCGAACTGGAGAACTAACCCCGCTTGCAGTAATCCTCCCCAGCCAACTAAGCCCACCCAATGTTCTCTGAAATTAAAATGAAGATAACATCCTAACACTAGGATTTTGTGCAGTCTTCTGTGACGGCGCCGAGTAAGGTTGTGAACTCAAAGGCAGGTTGGAAACGACTGAGTTATATTGTTATGGAACACTCTCCTTTATATACAAAACCTCAAGGCAACAGGACATAACAAGTTAACAAGACAGACAATGTTACAGAGGAAACAACAGACATGAATCTTCTGTTCGTTTAGTGCGAGGGAGGAGCGAAGATACAAGCATAATATATGCAAAAGGAATTATGTAAAATTGTGTGAAACACGGTTGGTACATGGCTCCCCCCCCTAAAAATGACATACTGTACATGTTAAATAGGGCGCCCTGATCTGGAGAGGCGAACTATAGGCGGGTCATCTGGCAGAAGATAAGCAGGTTTTAGACGATCAATGGAGACCCAGTCTTCTTTGCCCCGAATGTTTAGTAGGAATGCTTTCAGACTGCGTCGGATCACAAGGAAAGGGCCCGTGTAAGGGGGCGTTAGTGGTGGCTTGCTAGTGTCGTTGCGCAGGAAGACGTGCGTTGCAGAGTGCAAGTCCGTTGGTATGTGATGCTTCGCTGGGGGCTTGTAAGTCTGGCGGCATGGAGTAAATTTTCCCACGACGTTACGTATGCACTGGAGATCGTCGAAGGAAGTTGTAGAATGAAAAAACTCGGCAGGAACGACCAACGGGTCGCCATACACCATTTCAGCTGCCGAGACGTAGAGGGCGTCTTTAGGAGTGGTCCTTAGTCCCAGGAGGACCCAGGGAAGCTGAGTAAACCAGTTGCAATCCTTGCAGCGGGACATCAAAGATGCTTTGAGGGTGCGATGAAAACGTTCAACCATTCCATTGGCAGCGGGGTTGTAGGCCGTTGTCTGATGTAGGGTGATGCCCAGGAGATTCGCTAATGACGTCCACAATTGAGAGGTGAAAGTGGTTCCCCTGTCAGAAGTAATATGCTCAGGGATACCAAATCTTGCAATCTATCCAGAGAGTAAGGCAGATGTATACGAGGCGGACGTTGCAGTTTCCATGGGAATGGCTTCAGGCCAACGAGTGGAGCGGTCGATGACGGTAAACAGGTAACGATGTCCTTGTGATGTGGGTAGGGCGCCTACAACGTCGACGTGAATGTGTGCGAAACGACGCTGAGGTTGAGGAAAGGTGCCCACTCCTGAATCCGTGTGTCGATGTACTTTGGAAGTTTGGCAAGAAGTACAGGTGCGGACCCAATCTTTAGCATCCTTAGAAATGCCGTGCCAAATGAACTTTGCCTTCAGCAGCTGTGCAGTAGAACGGCACGAGGGATGTGAAAGGCCATGAATGAAATCAAACACCTGTCGGCGCATGGGAGCAGGAATCCAAGGTCTCGGTCTACCAGTACTGACGTCACAGAGGAGGGTGGTGTTGGAGTCTTCGAGGGGAAAATCTTCCCAACGGAGGGACGTGCAGGATGTCCTACAAGCTTGATACTCTGGATCCTGTCGTTGGGCTTCAGCCAGGGCGTTGTAATCCAATCCCAGTTGAACGGCAGCCAACGTGTTTCTTGACAGGGTATCGGTAACGGGATTCATATTCCCAGGGACGTATTGGAGGGTGCAATTGTATTCAGCCAAGGCGGAGAGATGTCGGCGTTGACGGGCTGACCAGGCGTCAGACTGTCGAGTGAAGGCGTGCACCAGAGGCATGTGGTCTGTGCGAATGACGAAGGGCGTACCTTCTAAGAAATGGCGAAAGTGACAGACAGCCAAGTGCACCGCCAGCAATTCTCGATCGAAGGTAGAATAACCCGATTCTGCCTTGGACAGTTTTCTGCTGAAGAAGGCCAATGGGCGGGGCGAGCCTTTGACCACCTGCTCGAGTACTGCACCAATAGCGATGTCGCTGGTAACGGTGGAGAGAAGGAGAGTGCGTGTGGGATAGGAAAAGTGAGAGCCGCAGCAATTGATAGGGCCTTCTTTGCATTCAGAAGGCTGCTTCTTGAAGGGGACCCCACTTCAGGTCCTTTGGCTTGCCCTTGAGGAAGGCGTAGAGGGGAGCAAGAGTGGCGGCAATGGCTGGCAGAAAACGGTGATAATAGTTGATCATGCCCAAGAATTCCTGCAGGGCTTTGACGGTCGAGGGCGCGGGGAAATTCTGAACGGCTGCTACCTTCTCAGGGAGGGGATGGACTCCTTCAGGAGTGATACGGTGCCCTAAGAACGACACTTCGTTGGCGCCAAAGGTACACTTGTCGTACCGGACTACAAGGCCGTTTTGTTGCAGGCGGTCGAGCACGATGCGCAGGTGATGCCATCCATGAGACGTTGAAACGTGGCCCCAGCATTACGAAGGCCAAAACAGGAGTAATTGAAGGTGTTTGTACCAAATGGAGTGGTGATGGCGGTCTTGGGGATGTCTTCTGGGTTCATAGGCACCTGATAATACCCCTTCAGGAGGTCGAGCGTAGAGAAAACCTTCGCTTTGTGCAGATAGGAGGTCACATCGGCAATGTTTGGGAGGGGGTAGTGATCCGGTTCTGTTTGCATGTTCAGGCGCCTGTAATCCCCGCACGAACGGAGGGAGCCGTCTTTCTTCAGAACGATGTGTAAGGGTGACGACCATGGGCTGGAGGCCTTTTGGCAAAGGCCCATTTTCTCCATTTCGGCGAAGACGGCTGCCAATCGTTTCGGTGCCAGACGTCTGAATTTTGCGAAGACTGGGGGTCCCGTCGTCTTGATATGGTGATAACTACCGTGCTTGGCAGGAACCGTGGGCGTTTGGCGAGGTTCTGGACGGAAAACTTCCGGGTACGACGTGAGGAGGTGGGCGTAGGCATCCGTGGTTGCGCTGATGTGGAGAGCGAGGTTAGAGGGGGCGGGTTGAAGAGGTGTCGACAAGTACGAGTCTGCGTTGACCAATCGTCGGTGGGCGACATCGACCAGAAGGTGGAAATGAGAGAGGAAATCCGCACCGAGGATTGGCATTGTGACGTCAGCAACGAGAAATTTCTAATTGAATTTACCGTTTCCGAACGATAATGGGAGGTTCTCGTAACCGTAGGTGGGTATCGCAGATCCGTTGGCAGCTACTAAGCGGACGTCAGCAGATGTAGAAAGACTACGTCGTGCCTTGAAGAGTTTCCTTGGCAAAAGAGAACGACAAGCACCCGTGTCTACCAAAAATCGCACGCCCGTTCCTGCATCCTGTAAAAAGAAAAGATTAAAACATGGGAGGCCACCGCTACAAGCGATGGCCTACGTACACGTTTTTTGGCCACTGACAATCCTTGGCACATTTTTTCGCGGTTGCCCCGAATCTGAAGTGGTAGTAGCAAAACTGCGGCAGATTGGAGGTAGTAAGTGGCTGTAGAAGTCTTTCGTTGGGGCGCGAGCGATTGGTGGGTGGTGGGCGGCTTTGTCGCCACTTCGGCACGTCACGGGGTAGGCGTGTATGTCCTACGGCATTCATGTCAGCTTCGGTTGACGTTGAATAGGCATCCTCGTCGTCAGGGGTGGAGGCGTTGATGGAGGTCTTGAAGTGGCTGTCCATAAGGGCGTCGGCTTTGGTCATCAAGTCCTTTATGGGTAAACTATCGACATCGGGTATGGCAGTGCGTACAGGTTCGGGTAAACGGCGTATCCAAAGGGCACGAAGTAGGTTCACCTCACGAGGAGAGCCGTCTGCGGCAGGTTGAAGGCGAGCGATACTGGTCATTTCACTGAGGGCAAGCGAAGCCCTTTGGTCCCCCAACGGTTGTTGCGAGAGCTGAAAAAGCGTTGCTATACGGGCGGCTGGCGACAGCGAGTACTGCTGCAGAAGGTATGTTTTGAGGGCGTCATACGCTATTGGGGTGTCTCTTTGTTCACAAAGCCAGTCGGATATTTCTGGGAAGGTGTCCTCGGGTATCGCCGCGAGAACATAATCTGCTTTGGTGGTTGAGCGAGTCACGCCCCTGATACGGAAGTGGACTTCAGCGCGTTGAAACCAAGCAAACGCCTCTCAGGTGGCGAACGGTGAAAGTTTCAATGGGGCGGCCGCAGCGCCAACTGCTGTAGTAGAGTCCGTCTCCGTCTTAGTACCAACGATGGAGGGGCAAGGGAGGTGGGGGTGGAAGGCAGTGGGAGCGAGTCGACTTTCGGGGTCACCAATGTGACGGCGCCGAGTAAGGTTGTGAACTCAAAGGCAGGTTGGAAACGACTGAGTTATATTGTTTTGTTTGTTTGTTTGTAGAGATTGCCTGGCCCTTTTGGCCAGACACGGGCTTTTGCAATCTTGCAGCCCGTAGGTGTTGGATAAGATGTATTGGGATAGGTAGTTGGGTGGGGGATATTCTGCAACATTTATTTTAGGATATTGGGATAGGTTTTGGGTGGTGATGGGATATTTGAAAAGGAGTGATTGACTGTGGAATATCGTCCTATGAGCCCACTGGCTCCAGTCAGAGTTGGAGAGAAAGAGTTATAGTAGCAAGTCCCGATAAGTAGGAGAGCTCGGGAAGGAGTTGAAAATTTGTAGTCAAAGAAATTGATATAGGTGAAGTAAAAAACACTTCATAGTGGTTTAAGCTTAAGTGTGAGATAGAGGGATAGTGTGAGATTTCAGCTAAGTAGGAGAAAGCTGAAAAGGAGGAGTTGTAGCAGTTTTAGTGGTAGGAATAGGGTGGAATATAAAATTCCTTTTTTTTTTTTTTTTTTTTTTATAAAATAATACTTTGATACTTTTAATAGATATTTTAAAGGGGGATGAAGTTGTTGATGGCAACACAGGCCGAGGTGCGACAGCGGGTTGCCATCTGAAGAGAGAAGAATGTGTTGGAGGTCAAAGAGACCCCCCTGATCCCTGCCACACCCCCCGACAGGCAACACAGGCCGCCTGTGCGACAACGGGCTGCCAGCCGAGAGGAGGGGAAGATGTGCTGGAGGCCAGAAAGGACCGCCGATGACCAGGGCCACGCCCCCAGCCTGTGCGACAACGGGCTGCCAGTCCAGAGGACAGGAGGATAAGGCCGCAGCCACCAGCAATCCCCCAGCCTCAAGCACAGAATTATAGAGAGGATAAGGTTTCTCTTTTAATTGCCACTTTGATTTTGCTTTGACTTTGTTGCAAAGCTATCTCGGTGGAGGGTAACTCCGGAGAAATGCTGAGAGGGTGTTGTGATTGTCAATAATGTGTTTGACAATTTCTGTTGCTGTTGCAGGAGTATTGGGATTAAGATCCTGCCGAAGTATGCTTGTTTCCCGACATTACTGTAGATAGTGCTGTAAAGGTTCTTCTGTGTCCTGATTACAGTACTTGCATGGTCTGATTGGTCTGTGCTGTGCTGCAGGGTCTTGGCCGTTATCTAAGATGATCTGCCAGTTGCATAGATATCCCAGTCGCAGTCTGCAGATGATTACTGCGTCCTGGCGAGGTGTTTGTCTTGCAATTGGGTGTGATAATATGTTTGTGGCTTCAATGTACCACTTTGCAGATCTTGAGCCATCAAGGAAGGCCCTTCTAACTTCACTAGTCTTTTGAATGTTGCAGTAGGTGGCTATTTTATTTTGAATGGTTTTTTAATGACTGTTGCAGAGTAATGCTGATAGTTTGGCACATTAAGGCCGATTTAGCTAGGTGGTCGGCCTAATCGTTGCCAGAGATTCCTGTATGACTTGGTATCCAGCTCAAGGTGACTTGCCTGTTGTTTCTTTGGTGGAGCAGGGCTAAGAATTTAATTGCAGTGATAAGGTGCAAATTCTCTGTGGGCTCATTGTTGCTGAGGGCCATTGTGGCTCCTCTGGAATCTGTATGGATCGTTGTGTTACCATTTTGTTGATTGGCAGAGTGTTCTAGGGCTTTTGCAATGGCCACTAGTTCAGTTTGCAATGTGGAGGCATGGTTGGAAAGTCTCCAATTTGCTTTATATCCTGATGTAGAGATAACTGCAGCCGCAGCTGCAGGGATTGCACGGTCAACTGATCCATCTGTGTAGTAGGTATGAGGCGCAGGAGTGTTCCTGATTGCATCTGTTGCAGCTGCATTGAGTTGCTCTTGCGTGCAAAGAGCCTTGCTTGCTGCTGGTAGGATAGTGAAGTTGTATTTGATGGGATCACATGCCCAGGGAGCAGGAGGGATGTAGCCCTCAAACATTTGTTGTCCCTTAATTTTGTGAGCCTCGTTTTGCATCTGCATTCTTCTGAGTGTATCCAGTAGTTTCTTTGCATGGGAGCTGGGCGGATCAAGTTCTTCAGCAAGAGGTAGAAGCCTTTTTATTTTGTCATTGAGTGGGCTTTTTCTGTCTGCGATGATTGACTTGAATATGATGCTGCTATTCCTTATGTCAATTCTGGCTGACAGGGAGATTAGGTTAGTTTCTGCTCTGAGTAGGCAGAGTCTTGTCCACATTGGAGAGCCACTGATGAGTCTCATGGCATTATTTTGGACCACCTCTAATGAGGCTTTTTGAGTGTCGGTCAATACAGTAAGTGTGGGTGCTGCATAATCAATGTGGGATCGAATTGCTTGTAGGTAAAACAGTCTTAGGAGGTTATTGGATAATCCTTGTCTGAGGGAGGTCATTCGTTTCATGGCTGATAGACTGATTTTTGTCTTCTCTCTGAGGTAGGTTACTTCATTAGCTGCTGACAGGGTTTTGCTAATGATTATCCCGAGGTACATGAATTGACTCACCTATTCGATGTCCTCACCTCTCAGTGTGAAATTTTGAGGGTTTTGCGAGCGTTTTATAGCCATTGCTTTGGTTTTGTTGGTATTGATCTTCAGACTAAGATCATTGCATTTGGCTTGCATCATGTCAAGAGCTTTTTGAGTGATATTTCTGGCATGAGCTTTGTTTGGGC
>NC_090730.1:105846069-105848569 GCF_036898095.1 Palaemon carinicauda
TGAGACCGAAGTTATCGTTTAAGCTTCAACTAAAGTTCAGCCGCCTTTATGCGACGTCTCTAGCATAAAGCCTCCTTACCATCCGTACCAATTTCATCTCAGCCGCCGAAGAAAACTCAACCTTCCATTGAGTAGTTTTACTATCTTGAATGTTCCCTCATCTGTAAATTTGCCATAGCAAGTAAATAAAGAGATAAAATTAAGTTTTATTGTAAATTAGTTTGCGAATAAACGCGTTGGTGTTTGTAGTAAGTTTCCCTTTATATTCAGTTCCCATATATCAATTCCTGATGTCGAACCCTCTTATTTTAGAGATTAAAAGAGTCTGTAACGATTCTAAGATCGTAACAGGATGGTATCAAACAGTTATCAAAGAATTTATGAATTGTGACCTTAACTGATTTTATAAAAGAACGGAAGTGATTATTGGAAATATATTTTGCAAAGATTGTGAAGAAAATAAAAATGCAAAGAACAGAGCTGCGCTTAACAGTACAAAATAACAGAAAAGGGGGGAAGTTTGAAGGGGAGGCATGGAAAATGGTATCCAGCCTCTATAATGATCTGATTTAGGTAGAAGAACAAAACAATGGGTTAGAAACAGCAGTCTATACAAGGTGAATCACGATACACTGAAATGTGGAAATAAAGATAAGCACAAAGATATGTTGACTGATTAAATATATAAATCAGTAGGATTATCAGGAAACCCATTTTCAATTAAGTATGAAATAAATATGAAAGTATATCATAAAAATAAATGAGAAACAGTAATCATAAGCTATCAGAGGCAAATATCCGAAGTAAACTACAATAGTATAGGATATCAAAATTCGATATCAATGTTGTTCGTAACATTGTCATCTAAAAATCTACAAATTTAAGACTTGGAAATGTCACTACACCCCTTAAAATGCTATAATTCTCAAGGTATTAGTTCTCTTTTTAACTGAAATTCTAAAGGTACGGGAAGAAAGTTAATTAATAAATCCCACCTTTCCTGGCTGGACTCAAAATTGCGCTAGCCAGATAACTGGAGTTAGTTCCTAGCTGATAAGACGACCAAAAAAAGATGAGTATTTAATCTTGATCTTAATATGACTTTGGCAAAATCAAGGTATTGCAGTAATATAGACGAAACCAAATATGATGTTTCTGTTTTTTACAGGGAACTGCAATAGCTAAGATAACACACCATGTCACAATTGCTAGCAAACGAGTTATTCTTCACCTGTGTTTATTCATATATATATAAGGAATCCTCTATATCCGTCACAGAACTTTACCCGAGAAAAAAATGATTAATTGGCACCTTTTCCTTGTTTCCACTGCGGTCTAGATCGACTCAGGAAACAGTAACAAACTAGTAGCTTATTAGCCGTGGTAGAAGTCAGTTTGTGCTGCATGTGCTCCTGTCTGGACTGGTTTTTCTCAAAGTGTTGCCCCCCCCCCCCCCTGTTCCTTTATTTGTAATGGTGGGTGCGTATACTTCAAGGGATGATCGTGTAAGAGTCATTCAATGCTTTGAATTAGGTTTAAGTACCGCTGAAATCGTTCGCCAGACGGATGTAAAGGAACGAACCGTCCAGAACATTGTTGCGAGATACAAGGCTTCAGGAAGGAAAGAGGTACCCCTCCCTGCCAGGAAGTGTGGTAGACCCCCCTTGTTATCTGAACGATCTATTTCGCTTCTGAGACGTGAAGCAGAGCTTAATCCTTCGTTCAGTGCTCGTCAATTTTGGGAAAAACATCCTGAAATTTTAGGAAAGTGTAAAGTACGTACTTTACAGACGTACTTGTCTGTAAAGTTAGGATTCAAGAGTGTTGTGGCGCCTAAGAAGAGCTTGCTAACTGACGCCCATATTAAGAAACGAAAGTTGTTTTTTGATAAGTTTGGTAAATGGGACGTTAATGAGTGGAAACAAGTGTTGTTCACTGACGAATCGACATTTCATTGTTCGGCAAGCACCTCGACGAAAGTTTGGCGAAGTCCACGCTACAATAAATACAGTGAAAAACTTATTCGTCCTCGTGAAAAGTTCCCTAAAACTTTGATGGTATGGGGTTCTATGGGCTATGAGGGAGTTGGAGAATTGTGTATTTTTGAAAATAATGAAAGAGTGAACCAGCATATTTATTACGTCGTACTGAATGAGTTTAAGAGGGAAGTTTTGAGAAAACAGGTGCTTCGATCCTTCAGCAAGACGGCGCACGCTGCCACACAACGGCATTGATAAAGAACTGGTTGCAGGATTGTGGTGTGGAGCTTTTAAGTGACTGGCCCCCTAATTCCCCTGACTTTAGTCCCATTGAAAATCTGTGGTCAATCATTAAACAACGATTGCAGAAAGTTGACTGCTCCACGATCGACAAACTTAAGGCTGCCATCCTTGCTGCTTGGAACAGTATCGAACCAGAAATTTGTCAGCACCTCATTGAAAGTGTTCCCCGACGGCTTAAGGCAGCTAAGGAGAACAAATTTGGTGTTACCAAAAACTAG
>NC_090730.1:105851069-105853569 GCF_036898095.1 Palaemon carinicauda
TTTAACCAAATGGAGTTCTCAGGTAGGATTGACAGAACCTAACACGTGAACATGAATAGTCGCACAAACTTTAATCAGAGAAGCTCTATTGAGCATTGACCAAGGTTGAGTTAGAAATGAAAACGATGAAAGAATGTTTGGACCTATCAATGGAGAAAATTATCCGGTGGAAAAAGAGAGAAAAGGAATGACAAAACTTAGCAGGCCACGTCACCTAACAAAAATGTGAGCAATTCAGTCCGAGACTTATTGACTTCCACAGAGTAAGAGTGGATTATCGTGCTTAAAAGGCGATAAGGAGTCACCCGATAAGGGTTGGAATTCCTTCCCATATAACCCCTTAAAGTTGAATATAGCAATAATTAAATCGTAGTAGTATCTAAGAGAGAGAGAGAGAGAGAGAGAGAGAGAGAGAGAGAGAGAGAGAGACAGAGAGACAGAGAGAGACTATATCATGCTCTTATGAAACTGATTCCATGCAATTTACATGTCATTAAGTGAGATCTTCAAATGTATTAGCACATGCCTCATTTGTTGCTGGTTTCTACCATTCCCCTTTATTGCCACCATTTCACGCTACTTTGTTCTTCAACAATTCCTAAGCTTTGTTAATACTGAAGGCTCTATTCTAATTAAACTCTTAAAAATCTTTCATCTATAAAGGTTTTATTGCAGTAGTAGCTTCTTAAGTGTAATAAATCCTTTACTCTTAATATGAGAAAATATTTTTCCCTTTGAGATCATTGAAATTACATTTGCGGAAGGGGATTATGGATGTTACGATGAGAACTTGAACTCGTAGAGAGTAAGGGAAAGGTGGAATTTAGATAAAATCGTCTTTATGGCACATACAAACTAAAGGTCAGGCAAAAGAGTTCTAAGTATTACAAATCAGACAATCAGCATCCCCAAGGGAATCAATGATTATATAAGAAAAAAGTCTACCTTCAATATTGTGTTCAAAAACTTACTTCTAATTAGCACAAGGCCCTCAAGTTTCAAACAGACCTAATATAAAACAGAGAGCTAATTCTGAAAGTTATAAATATTTGTGAACTTTGATGCCCATGAAGGGTAAGAGTAAGGGTAAGGAAAGAGATAGGGGAGTAAGAAAGAACAGCAAACTAAACAGTAATAAATATGCACTAAATAAGACCTTTAATATTAGCTATAGTTAGTAAAAGATATTGGTTAAATACTTATTTTTCTATCTCAAAAAGCATATTTTTTCAGGTCCTTTCTTCACACTTGATATATATATATATACACATACACACACACACACACACACATATATATATATATATATATATATATATATATATATATATATATATATATATATATACACACACACACATATATATATATATATATATATATATATATATATATATATATATGTGTGTGTGTGTATATATATATACATACACACACACACACATATATATATATATATATATATATATATATATATATGTGTGTGTGTGTGTGTGTGTGTATATACATATATATATATATATATATATATATATATATATATATATATATATATATATATATATATATGTGTGTGTGTGTGTGTGTGTTTGTGTGTATATATATATATATATATATATATATACATATATATATATATATATATATATATATATATATATATATATATATATATATATATATATATATATATATATATATCATGGGGTTTCCTCCATTTTGAAAAAAAATACTCACATTTGATGATAACAAAGTAAACATACCTACTTCGCGGATATAAATACAGAAGTAAAAACATTGCAAATGAATAATTGAGAGCCATAGAAAATATCCTATGTCCTTTTTATGCACCCTGCTTGGGATAGATACAGAATTATTAATTATTTTGCAATAAAATGCTGAATAATAAATCTCTTATGAAACACAATTTCCAAATTAAGCACGTAAGAAAATCATAGTTTTGATATGAAATATGGTACTCGCCTTTGATCAAAGGATTGAAGTTTTCATTGCATTCTTTTTTTTTTCGAAAGTCGATGAACGCTCTTTGCTCAAAATAGATATAGAAACAAAAAAAACACTTACTTATTGAATTTTAAATATCAATTATATTATAAAGGTCACACGCATAGTTTGCAAGTAATTATGAGTTCTTAACACAATGCGAACAATTCTATTCGTTTGGCTAATGGTAAATTATGTTTTCAAAATACTATGAATAATACTTCAAGCAGAACCTCAATTATCGCTACCAACAATAATATGGATCAAACACACTTCTGGGTATCTAAATTTACATAGAATTAGGATAACATCTCCATGGAGTTTTAAGCAAATGAAAGAGGGTAAACAACAGATTATGCAAACAAATTCATAGTTCCGAGGAACTCAAGCCATCTGTATATACAATGCCCAATAAAATTAACAAATGGTTTCAAGTTCCCCTTTCCTTTAAACTCCCAAAACTAGTGGTATTTTCTAAGCAGCTAATCAGGGGCTT
>NC_090730.1:105858569-105873569 GCF_036898095.1 Palaemon carinicauda
CCTACAGCCATAAAGAAAGTGTATGTAGCTTATTGAAAAAAGTCTACTTCCGGAGTGAAAAGTTATAGAACTGCTTACAATTATTTGGTAAAGATTAATAGTTTTTTTTTGTAAGGGTCAGTGGGATCAAGAGTATAATGACCATTTCCATCCTAAACTCGAAAAGCAACGAGAGCAAAGAGTCGGCAACATTAAATTGGTGAATTCCAGTGCTAACCAGTCAGTATAGTGTCCGCCAAGAGCAACAATTTTACAATAACAGTACGATAAAATGGTTCGTTTATTCCCCATTGTCAATATCTGAATATCGTAACTAGAATATTGGAATTTATAAACTAAAACACTTGGAATTGTAAGAAAGGCATTAAAAATAGCATTTCACTATCAAATCTCAAACCTCTAACTGGGGAATAACATGATTATTTTCCATTAAATATGGACGTAACTGATAATGCAAGATCTATACCTGCTATATTTAAGGGTGTACTATGCCAAAACACCCA
Source organism: Palaemon carinicauda (assembly GCF_036898095.1). Taxonomy (NCBI): domain Eukaryota; kingdom Metazoa; phylum Arthropoda; class Malacostraca; order Decapoda; family Palaemonidae; genus Palaemon; species Palaemon carinicauda. The sequence goes on from NC_090730.1 coordinate 105,859,073, forward strand.
AGAAGTGTAAACAAATAGAACCTTTCGAAAATATAAAAAAAAAATGTGAAGGAAATTAGGGGATCAGCTGCTTCATTAAAAAAAGAAAAGCCATTTCAGTCGACACATTCATAAGAGATATTTATTCTCCCAATGTATAAAAGCTATATTGGTTAGTTCTTATTTAGGAATACATGTATGAGGGATATTGTGTTTGTTTCTTCTTTACTTGGTTTCAAACACTTTGGGCAGTGAGCAATAGAGCCTTATGATTTTAGTACAGTTATTGTTCATATTTCACCAAAACATATTGACTTCTGGGCAGCCCAAAATTTATAAACACTAGTTGTACCATTATTTTTCTTTATGGTCATGTTATATTGGTATTTTTCTTAAATAATACTGTTATTTATTTTGTTATGTAATACTATATGCGCTACGGATATTAAGAGTAATGTTGCACAGTATTGCATTAGTAAAACATTTTTCAGCATAATTTATAAGTGTATTGGCGTATGTTATGATGGTTTTGGTCGTTATTTAGTTGTCTTGAAGTAAGAATATAATTCATCTTAATTTTGTATTGCAGTATGGTCCAGTCTTTTTAAGAGTGATGCCACTGTTGTATGTTTGTGTACGAATTTAGTTTACATATTCTCACTGGAGAGAGATAAGTCTGTTAGAGAAGAACAGTAATGTAAGCCTTAAGCATTAAATGTATTTTAGTAATATTTTTTTTAATTTCAAAACTACCAAAGAAGGTTTGGCGACTTCGGACAACATATGGAACATTCTAAACTAATGAACTATTATTATTCCAGGTTTGTTTGAGGGCAGTTATTAACATTGATAACCAACACCATATCCATTAATTATCTTTTGCCTTATAACTTCAATTTAGGCGCTGTTTATCAATGTTTAGTCAGATATTTTCTTTATCCAAATCATTATACACCTTACGTCACTTGAAATAAACACGTGTAAGACCGTAACTAAACCAATTTTCAAATCTAATACAAAAAGTCAACCAACTAAAATAAATTAAAGACTCTACCACTTAAAATTTATTGACCATTGTGCTCAAAATCTTTGTCAATAGGAATGATTTATGTATAGAATATAATTAAAATTTTCCCTACTGGCTACCTGAGATTTGATATATATCTTCAATGTATGACCAACAGTACTTTTTCAACAAAAATGAAATACGTAAACACCAGATCAAAGTAATTACCAGACTTTAGAATGACCTCGTTTATAACTGGTTCACAGTCAAATTGAGTCCTTAAAGTGAGTATGAGAAACATAATTCGATAGCAGATTAGGCCTCCAGATAGCTGTAATTTACACCCGTTTCATATATGGTGTCCACCTGTCCAATACCCAATAAACGGATTTTAGGTAGCTTTCTAAGGGATATTTGCTACAGTGATACTCCCAGTGAATTAACCATAGGTCTCAAGAATTCTAACTCCTGTCGCGAGTATCCTTAATATAGCTTTAAGGATATCGCATCATATCAAGGGATGTATTTTTTTGATACGACGCATAGCAATCTTCACACCTTACAGATTTAACTCATTGAGGGGGAAGAGTAGCGAACAAAAGGGGGCCGTTATCAAGGTATCCGGTGGACCTCCTCTCCGTACTACTACGGCTCATCATTCCGAACTTGCATTTAAACTGGAATAGCCGCAGATATTGTGTTTCGGGTTGGGTCATTTAAGGAAGAAAGAAGGGTGGGTCCATCAGGACGACATGGCTATCTCACCCAAAAATAGATTTTTCGCTTTGCTCAAAATCCGTTTTTTGGGCTCGGCCATGTTGTCGTGATGGAAGCTTACCATAAAATTAACTTGAAAATACTATATCTGTGGGTTTGTATAAATGCCTTTACTTTGAATGAGTTCCTTATATGGTCTCCCAGACCCGTATATATGACATTACCATTATTTGTCATATCTACCAAGCTTGGAACTAGCTTAGGGCTTCCTGCCCCCTGCAGAGAAAGTGTCGACTTCAACTATAAGGATTCAAAGTTTGTATATCCGTAAGGGCGCAAGGGAAACTTTCTAGAGAATACTTTTTTGTGCTTTGGATATCGGTATGATCAAGATGCTATTTAAAGGAATAGAATAAAACTCTGGACTCTTTTATTTCATATAATGAGGGTTAAAAAAAAGATGCAGATACATTTTTCTATTTATTTTCATAAGCAAAATAAATTGTGAATGTATACATCATATGTAGAAGTCTAACCTTGCATCAATCAACATCATGGTTATATATATTTCTGACCTGTAAGGGAAGAATACACATATATGAATTCATTATAAAAAATGCCACTCAGATGAATGTGTAGCTAAACATATCTAGTTTAACTCAGATGTTGGATATGCATCAACACTGTGTTCAAATGTTGACACGGCACTGGAGTTATTGGTTAGATTCTGCACCTGTATGAAACAGTCTATTAATCACCATAGTGATTCTCACTCAAAGGTATTAATACCTATGCACCCGATGCACTGTTAAGTCCCAAAACAGTTCACTGTTCATCGCAGCACTAGACGACAGGTTTTATGACACAACCTGCCCCCACCACAAAGTGTTTTATCTCATGCACTTGCTTCGCATAATGTTTATAGAAGACTCTGGATGATTTCCAACCCGTATATGAGCGGAGCCTCTCAAAGTCCATGTGTTGAAAGAAATTCAACAAAGAATCAACTTTTCTTGCATCGTGAGCTACGGGTGTGCTGTCAGAATCCGCTCCGGTAATAAAGTAGGCGAGTTTCTCTCTCAGTTGTCTTAAGGATAAGTTTGATCCTGAGGTTTCACCTCGTTAGAGCTATCCCTTCTTGAAGTCTGAAGTTCTTCGAAGATAGACCTTGAGACACTACTGGCCATAGAGATATATCTTCTTTCAGTGGGCATATTCTCCAAGGACCCTGTCTTTCGTTGGGTAGCTCGTTCTTGCCGAGAAAGGCAGGATCAGGGAAGAGATTCAGTTCTCCTGTGTCTAGGAACTGAATATGGCATTCATTTCTGGATAGGGCCACTATTTCACTAACTCTAGCCCCTGAGGCTATTACAAACGGAAATATAACTTTCTGTGTTAGATCCTTTGGGGTGCAATCCTCATTGTTCAGATTCGAAGCATAGTGCAAGACTTTGTCCAACGACCATGTTATTGGCTTTGGAGGGGTTGCTGTCTCAAGTCTAGCACATGCTTTTGGTATATTATTGAAGATTTCACCTGTGAGGTCCACCTGAAAGGTGTACAGAAGAGTTCTAGTCAGAGCCGACTTACCCACAGTTATTGATGGTGGAAGCCAGGCCTTGTTCGTGTAGGTGGATGAATAAAGAAAGAGAAATCTATTGATATTTCTGTTGGTTTCCTTGCTTTCACAAAGAAAACCCACTTCTTCCAAGACGATTCATATTGTCTCCTTGTTGAACTTGACTTGTACTCTTCGATGAAGTCGATTTTGTCCTTTGAGATCCCAAACATTTTCTTCGTTGCTAGGCCGTGAAAATCATGAGATGTAGGTTGTTGGTTCTCAAGGAAGAAGCGTGAACAATCGACTTCTGAACTAGTTGGGATAAAACTGCGTTCGGCAGAGGAAACAACTCCAGTTTTAATTCTCGAACTGAAGGGAACCAATTGCTTCTTGGCCATTTGGGGGTCACTACTGCACCTGTTCCTTATTGTCGCTCATTGCAAAGAGGTAGATCTGCAGTTCCGGACTTTTTCTGAGATGAAGGACAATGAGTCTGTCGCTATCAGCTTTCACCTGGATAGATCGTCCAGCGTCACATTGCAGAGACTTTGAAGGTGAACTGCTGATAAATGCCATCTCCTCTTCCTTGCCCGGCGTGATTGATGCGAAGTGATCCGGAACCTTGTCGATTTAGACATTTTACTATCACTTCATTGTCCAAGACCAATCTAATGTGGAGTTCTCTGCGAGTGGATAGTTACTTTGACGTCAGAAAGACTGCCATAGCCTCCAAGATGTTGATGTGAAAAGTTTTGAACTGGTGCGACAAATTCCCTTGCACTTTGCTTTCTTGCGAATGGCCTCCCCATCCTTCCAGGGATGCGTCCATGTGTATCACCACTGATGGTTGTGGTGGTTAAGGGGAATTGTCTGTGCTTGGCTCTGGGCTGTTGACCACGACCTTAATAGCGTGCAAAATCAAGTCAGTGTCAATATTTGTTGATCTATTCGAGCGTTTGATGCGTATCTTCTCCAGACTCCTGACACTTCTTTTAGCTGTGCTTTTAGCACCGGGTCTGTCACTGCTGCAAACTGGAGAAAGCCCAATACTCTTTCCTGTTGGCATCTTGAAATCCTATTGTGTTGGATTAGTCTCTTGACAGATGTTGCTATCTTTCTCCTCTTCTTTAATGGAATGGAGATGTGGTGTGACTGTAAGTCCCAATGGATTCCTAACCATGGAAATCTCTGATCTGGAGAAAGGCGAGACTTCTTGCGATTGATCTTGAAGCTCAGGTGTTCCAGGAAGTGGATCACCTTTCCGGCCGCTTGCAGAAAAGTAGTCTTGGATGCTGCCCACACCAACCAATCGTCCAGGTATGCTACTACTTGTACTCCTTTGGAGCGTAGTTGCTGGACAATTGTGTCCGCTAGCTTTGTGAATACCCTTGGGGCTATGTTTAGAAAAAGGGCATGGCTGTGAAGGCATATTTTGTCTGCTGTAGCCTGAATCCTAGTTAGGAGGAGAGGGAGCAACTGACTGGTAGGTGCCAGTAAGCATCTGCCAGGTCTATTGAGACTGTGTACGCCCCATTTGGTAGAAGCGTCCTTATGTGTTGCAAGGTAAGCATCCGGAACTTGTTCTCGATGAACTTCTTGTGTAGAGAAAAGTCTAGAAGGACTCTGAGTTTGTCTGAGTCGTACTTGGGAACACAAAACAGCCTTCCCTAGAATTTGATGGACTTCGCTTTTCTTATTACCTTCTTGTTCAAGAGTTCTGAGGTATATTCTTACAATGGGGTGGAGTGTTGGAAAAATTCTGGAAAAGGGGTTGGGATTTTTATTTCCATTTCCAACCAAGTCCATTCGTGACTAGGCTGTGGGCCCAGGGATTGAAGGTCCAATCATCCCAAAAATGGAAAAGTCTGCCTCCTACCTGGAACCTCTCATTGTTTAGAGGTTCCTGAGGACTTGTTTCCGTGACCGTGACCTCCTCTACCCCTTGAGGTGTTTCCGGAGGATCCTCTTTTTGGGCCTTTACTTTTGTAGGGCCGAAAGGTGGTCATGTGCCTCTCAAAACCTGGGTTAAAGTCAGGTGACTGAGCCACCAGCTGCTGAGGGACCATCTGGAAGGTGATTTGCGGCTGGGCTACCATTTGAGGCACTGTGGCCATGGTCACGGTCTTTGCCTTTCTGTTCTTAGCCTGGGGACCACTGTCTGAGAAAAATTTCCTTTTTGAAGGCATGACCCACTTTTGGAGAAGGTTCCTATTTTCTGTGGCGGCTTTGGCAATGACTTCTTAGACCAAATCTTGTGGGAAAAGGTGTCTGCCCCAGATGCATGATGAGATCAGCTTTCTGGGTTCGTCTTTTACCGTTGCTGCAGCAAACACGTGCTCTCTGCAGGTCCTCCTTGAGCTGACAAAGGCACATGAGTCCTTCACAAGGGTACCCATGTGGAACTTAGCTAAGACCATGTACATGTCTGGGGCATTAGTTAGGCCTGCACACATTTCCAGGCAGACTGGTGAGACAAGGAAGCGGCAAGTCTTTCTTTTGTCTCCTCTTCCCTTCTTAAAAGATGGTCGGGCAACTTTGGAAGGTTCTCATTAAACTGCTGGAATGCTATCTCCGAATCCAACTTTGAGACAGAGAAGGTTAGATGTACCTCTTTTCAATTCTCCTCGCAGGTGAGCATGGCTAGAGATAATGGTTTTCATTCCTCTAGAACTGGGCAGGGTTTGCCCTCTTTGACTGCTTTCATGACACAGTCAACAGCTTTCACCGAAAAGGGGAAACCTTTGGAGGAAGGAGCAATGAAGGTTGGGTGCTTCTTGCTCAATGCTGAGACTTTGGAGTTGGTATATCCGGCTCTTTTCAGGGTCTTTGTCAGGATGGCTTGTGCTTTGCCATGTTCGAAGACAATGACTTATTTGGGTACAGTCTCCTCGTGGGATGCAGGTTCATCTCACAGTCTCATGTAGAAATCTGGGTATGCTGAAAAGCTGGGCCAGAATTGAAGATCTTCTGGGGGTTTGAACCCCAAATTCTCAAAGATATAAAGCTTCCCATTCATCATGGGCATGTGCTCCGTATACCTCCAGGGGTTGGTTTCGGAGCAGTGAGGGAGGTCAGATGCTTTAAGGGGCTTAGCAGAGCCCCTGGAAGTGCCAGGGCGTTTCCCTTCTTGTACCTCTCTCTCTGGTTCTTTGAGATCTTGCATTATTCCTTCTTGTTCCCTCCGGAACACTGCCAACATCTGCTGGATCGACTCTAGGAGCGCCTCACTCCTGTCGACCTGTGTAGTCGGTTGGGGAGTTGGAGCTGAGGAGGTTGACGGCATAGGTTGATATGCCGTCACAGTGAACTGAGGGTACTCAGTGACCGTCAAAATGGATCTTTATTCCTCCATTGGTGGTTGAACCACTTCTTCTTCAGGGCCTTCTTGCAGTAGGTCCTGTTTGGTGTCAGTGGACACCTCCGACATCCATTCTTGATGGATGTCCATGCCTTCAAGTGCCTTATTGATGTCTGCGTCCATTTTCAGTTGAATGAAGGGAGGCTGGACCTGTCCTGGGGCACTACCAGTCTGGATTGCGTCTTAGGGAACAGAAGGCACCTATGAAATTTGTTAGGTAGGTAAGGTCCTAGAGAGTTCTTCTGGATCCCTATTACCTACGTATGAAGGGTTTCCTTTGCTGTATCCCTTGCCTCTGTGGTGGTAGGGATATCTTCTCCAAAGCCGTTGGTCAGCAAGGTTGAGCAGTTGGAGCAACCCTTCAGGTCCCAGTATCTCAGCATCCAGATACGATGTAGCAGGGGGCATGAGACCTGCACATTGTATGCCCAGAAAAGTCCTTACTCTTGTGGTGGCAGAACACAACTGCACACGTCACCATTGGCTCCTCCTGTAAAGGAAAAAGGGTGAAATGAGTATACAGTAGTTTATATCGAAGACATAAATGCATACTTTTAATTGTAATACTTACTATAATATTTAATAGCTTAGGATAGTAAGCTACAAAGGAAATGAGAAAGATGCATATCTGTGTTTCTTCTCCCAGGTAATCGCCGAGATCTCCGTCAAATTAACATTTAAATTCCGTATAAGGGAGAATACAAAGTGCAACAACTCCCGTACGTTGAGCCGGAGTTAGTGAATATTTATACTAACTTCTCCACCTGTAGAATATTAATACTGAACGGTATTTATAAGCGTTCCGATGTTCAAAGGATTCAACAGGATGTTGAAGGATCACTTCAACCTCAACATGTTATGCGGTCCCAACAATAGACTCTGATAGGATGCACAGAGTATGTTAGAAATACTTCTACTACTGTCTTGTTGCATACTGTAGTTTTACCAACTACTGAATTGTTGTATACTGTAGTTTTACCTGTATACTACCGGGGTTAGGCTAGTACCTGGCGGCACCAATTGTTAGAGAAAAAGAAAAAATGGAAAGGAGGAACTCCTATTATTATGGTTTAGCACAATAATTGGAAGCGTAGGAGGGCTACTGCCGCGTACTGTCTCCTTGCCCAAATAAGAGTTCTAATGGAAGGGGAGGAATGCATCTAATTCTAGCTTCCATCCATGCATAACTTTTGCCGCAGGCTGTACTGCCGGTTGCAAGGTTAATTAATGGCAGGCCAAGAGATGAACTGAAGAATTCTTCACAGTATATTGGGTTTCCCACTGGCATTCGCCAGGGCCAGCTCAGTCTTTACCCCCAGGGCATTCACTTCCGGTGAAGAAATTAAACAAGGAGGAAGTGGCTGAGGCGGCAACCTAACCGCCGCTGGTAGGGTCCCGGCCAGCAATGCAGTCAACCAGGCAAGCTAGGATGACTGTCAGAATACCAGTGTAAGAATGTTGTGACAGCTAGGCCGACACTAAAGGACAAAGGGGTGAGTGGAAAAGTGGTGAGAAAAGTGGCGGCAGATATGCCGTCTACTTCCAGCTGTAAAGTAAGGAAGCATGGCTTCCTGTGCCGATGACGTCGTGTCGGCAGAGGAACAAAGATTCCATTGTCGGCGACATTGTCGCCTGCAAGACAGTACACCCTGAGCTACCATCTTACTACAGAGCCAGGGTACTCAGCAGCAAAGAAGAGAGACAGTGTAAGACTATCTAAGTCAAGCCGGAGTTTACTACTTAACAGCGATGACGGAAGATAGGGGTTGCCGCCTGTAATGGCAGCGGCTCAGGAAGGGAGGAAGGGTTTAGCCTCTTTTCTCTAAAAGAAAAAAATATCGAACCTTATCCATAAATTCTAGGGGATATATGTCCCAATCCGAATTAATAAGGAACGATATGGTGAGGTTAAACAATGGGAATTACTTTACTAACATATACATAACGAGTTAGGCTAGCCTAACTCCAGTGGGGACGACAGCCAAGGTTGGTACCACCGGGGTCCTGCGTATACGAAAAGTAATGTTACATATCGGAAGAGGAATAATTAAGAAGTATGCAATATCTTCACTAGTATAATTTGCCTAACTAACTAGATATTGCAACATTACTGACTAAATAAAATGTATTTATGACGAGCGACAACGGTCTCAAAATAGCCGTCTCCGGTGTAGCCTACGCTCAACCAAACACGCTTAAATTATACGAATTTAACTGTGAGAGGGGAGCCTTAAAATTATACACAGGAAAGATTAGATACTCAACTTACCAGTAGATGAAGATGCTGGAGATTGCATGATAACATTCCAAGAATCCCTAACAAACACCGGGAAAAGCGTGGGAGCGCACTTAGCTTAAATGCTACAGACAAAGGAATGATGAACCGTAGTGGAGTAACGTTTTTCCGCCACCAGAAGCTTCTTACTACAGTAAGACACAGGATGAACACTGTCCTCCTTTCTCTGAAAAGGGACACCTCCAATGCCGACGTCACTGGTATCTACTGCTACAATTAAAGGCTTCTGAAAATATAGAGAAGTCAAAATGGGTTTAGTAATTAATACCAATTTAAATTTATTAAAAGATTCTTCACACTGATCCGACCATCAGAACTTTTTTCCTTTTTCTAATAAACTAGTAAGAGGCTGAGCAAGATCAGAGTAATTACGCACAAATCTGCGGTAATAACCCGTCAAGCCCAGCAATCTTCTTACCTCTCAAACATTACAAGACCTTTTCAGATTTATAATTGCCTCAAGGTTAGCTTGTTTTGGAGCCACCTGACCTAAACCAACCTCGTGACCCAAATAACAAACTTTGGTCTGACCCAATTCGCACTTAGCCAATTTAACAACTAACCCTGCAGACCTCAGGGCTTCAAAAACCTTACGTAACCTTATACTACCAAGTCATCAATATAAATTTTCACTCCTTTCTAACCACAAATTACCCTATCCATGAGCCTTTGAAAAGTACATGCAGCATTTTTCATTCCAAAAGGCATAACTTTACATTCGTATAGGCCAAACGGAGTGACAAAGGTGGATATTTCACGAGCTCGGTCGGACAAAGGAACCTGCCAATAACCCTTTGAAAGATACAACTTAGAAATCAATTTGGCAGAAACAATACGATCCAGACAAATATCAATACGAGGGAGAGGAGAAGAATCATTTTTCGTATTGGTGTTCACTTTACGGTAGTCCACACACATGTGGAACATACGGTCTGCTTTCTTTACTAATACAATAGGAGAACATCAGGGACTTACAGATGGTTGCATAAGGTCATGTTTCAACATATACTCTATCTTCTTACTGACCAAATCCCTATTTGCTGGGTTCAGTCGGCAAGGACTCTGCTTCACAGGGGAAGCATCTCCTACATCAACGTCATGGAGCATCCTGAAAAAGATATGAAAAGGAATAGATTAAATTAAGCACATTTTCCGGTTTGTTAAGATTTAAATGATCTAAATTACTTTTTAACATCTCTAAATTTTGCATACTTTCACCCAATGCATCCGAAACAAACTGACACCCTGACTTGTCAGAGTCCTCGGGAACCACATCCAATACTACAGCCACAGGCTCGGACACTATCGCTAATGGATCACCTTGTTTACCAATGTGAGGTTTCAGACGATTAACATGAAATATTCTACATTTATGGCTTGAACCGGGAGCTTCAATTTCAAAGTTAACCTCTGACAGTTTCCTCAAATCCTTCCAAGAGCTCTTATATCTTGGTGCGAGAAAACTATCCGGGTCCATACTTATCACAAAAACCAACTCCCCATGTTCAAATGACCGTACCTTTACCTTTTTATCAAAGTTGTTCTTCATTAGTGACTGGGACCATTCCAAATTTTCCCTGGCAAACTTTCTGGCACTAACCATTCTTCCCTTCTTCAAGTCTTCCACAAACCTTTTAACATTTATTTCCACCGTCCGGTTGGATTTCAACATTTCAAAAACAATTTCCAATGGTCCACGAACCTTGTGCCCAAATGCCAACTTGAAAGGAGCTACACCAGTGGGAGAGTTAGGATGATTCCTGGGAGCAAAGAGGGCAAAAGGGATGGCTTTGTCCCAGTAACTATCATGATCATAACAACGTTTTTTTCTGGATAGACTTGAGGGTTTGGTGTAGCCTTTCCACCACTCCTTGCCTCTCCGGGTGATAAGGTACGCTGTCAGTGTGCTGAATGGCCAGTTCAGCACACTTACCCCTAAATACCTTACTCATGAAATTTGCCCCCCAGTCGGTCTGAATTACACGAGGGAGACCAAACCTGGAAAAAAAATCCATTAATTTTTTAAATACAACTTTGGAAGTAATACGCCTCATAGGTATAGCTTCAGGAAAGCGAGAGGCTCTATACATGATAGTAAATATATGTAACCTGTTTTAGTTCTGGGTAAGGGACCTACCACATCAATTACTAACTCAGAATATGGATCAACTATAGCAGGTATGGGATGCAACGGGGCTTTAGGGATCCCCTGATTTGGTTTACCCATAACAGGGCAAGTCTCACACTATCTGATAAACTGCTTCACACTCAATTTAATTCCAGGCCACCAAAAATACCTAGCCAGGCTATGAAAAGTTTTTAACACACCCAAAAGACCTGAAAAAAAAATTTGTATGACCTAACTCCACAACAGAATTTCTGAATTGAGAAGTTATCACAATTTTTTCCATCGGACCAGTTTTATTCAAATTATCAGATGCAGGACGACTAAACCTATATAGTAAGCCCTTTACAACTCCAAACCTAGGTTTAGTCAGATCCTCAACATCGCCCAAATCCAAATTAAATTCATCATTTTGAGCTTTGATAAGAGCAGCTCCATCCCAATAAAGTTTCATATCATCTACATCATAACAACTACTCTCTACTGGACCGGGCCTTAAAACATCTTACTGTGCACTACTTAACATTAAGTCATCATCACTCTCCCCATCAAGTAAATTAGCAGCTTTTGCTGCGGACCGAGTCATTACAACCACAGGACTAGTATTTACTGATAATATAGGGAACCGCACCCGTTCTTCACTATCCAGCATATCATTTCCCAGGATACCATCAATACCCGGGATAGGTAGATTATCCACCACAGCCAACTCAGTGATGCAGTCATGTCTTGGAAAAGACATGCTGACATTAACCAAAGGAGGGGACACAACTGAATCCGGAAGACCTCCCAATAATACAAAATTTCAAGCATATTTTTCAAAACCATTTAGAGCCCTTTTCATGACTAATGACCTGGCAGACCAGTGTCCCTAAAAAACTTCACCTGGACAACACCAGAGTAAAAAATCAACCTTCCAGGCCACACATATTTGCCGTACTTGAGTCATGATTGGGGATTAGGAACATTAGGTTTACTACTATTTACTAAACTACTCCTATCTACTACAGGTCTGTCTACAGGACTACTGCTTCAAACCTCTGACTTATCATCAACCAAGGCTACAGGACTCTTGATTATTGCGCTGTAGGTACATCCTATGAGCATTACACTGGTTCTGGAAATGCCCGGGCTTGTTGCATCAAAAAAAGGTTCCTTACGGTCTTAGCTTCTATTCCCATTGTACCTGTTACTTTCCCCAACTGGGAAGTCTCTATAAGCAAAAACTTTAGGGGGAGGAGGACTTCCTTGGAATCTACCCACATCCCTATCACCTGAAAAATGATTAAAACTAATATTTCCATACTTGGGGATATAAGGAATCGACGAGGAGGTTTCCTCTCTCCTACCACCATTAGGGGAGCATAATGTTCGATTACCTAAAGTTTTATAATTAAAATTACCGCTACCTGAAAGGTGAGTCAATACAAATTCATCTGATAACTGAGCGGCACTACTCAGTTTCATACTTTTTACCTCTTCCAGGTGAACTTTCAACTCCTTGCTACAGACCTTAAACTCCTCAAGGAGCAACAGTTCATCCAACGCAGCGAAAGTAATAATCTGACTAATTTTCAACCAGTTGTCGAACTGTTCCTCCTTGACGCGCGCAAACTTCACGAAAGACTGCGCAGGGTGTTTCGTATAATTGTGAAACCGTAGGCGATAGGCCTCAGGGACCAAGACGTAAGATTTTAAAATTAACGCTTTTACCTTCTGGTAATCCCGAGCTACTCCCTCCTCCAAGGCCTTATACACCTGCATTGCCTTGCCCACTAACCGACACTGTATTAACACAGTCCACATTTCTGTGGGCCAAGGCAATTGGGAGGCCACACGCTCAAATGCCTTGAAGAACTCAGGGACAACCTTTTCGGCAAACACTGCCACCAGTTTTAGTGTACCACCTATATTGAACCGATCTTGGAAGGTATTTTTAGGGGAACTTATCAAATTGCCCACCTGCAACCTAGCCATCTCTATATTTAGTTTCGCCATCTCCAACTCATGACGTCCTACTCGCTCTTCCTCCTCAAACTCCATTTTCTGCAACTCTATATGCTTGCAAATAAGGTTTTATTCCTTCTCCTAATTGGAGTCACCCAACGCATTAACAGTGGCTTGAGATTTGAAGGGTACAGAATCGGGGTGGGCGGTTGGGGGCAAAAACGGATTAGAGGACACACACACACACACACACACACACACACACATATATATATATATATATATATATATATATATATATATATATATATATATATATATATATATATATATATATATATATATATATTAGATAAGTTTCCAATTATACTAATTTCGTATGTAGGAAGAAAACTAATATAATTTCATTATGACATTAGTAAGCTACATGAATAAGTTAATGTTAACGAAAATGATATACATACCAGCAGATGCAAAAATTACAGTAATACGAAGAAAAAGACGGCAGTAAAAGAAAAAGGATGAAAAAGTGAGTTTCCTTTTAGTTATTTAGACGCTTTTAATTTTACTAAATATTCTTAATTTTGCTGCTCTAAAATAATTAAACATATCCCAAATTTTTTACATAAGTCTAATCTGTAGACGTCAAGAGATGATACGATACTGGTTTCTTGCATAAATGTACTCTATCTAAAAATTCTACACAAATCTAGCAAAAATGATTTCTTCCAAATATGGTAATATGTAAACAAAGGGAAACAAAATACTATTTAAGAAAATAAAAAAGAAGTCCTTACTAAGCGTTCCATTTAGACACCGCGAAGACCTTATGGTAATATTACTACTGGTGAAGGGAATGGGACAAAGAATCATAATCCGATTATAATAGGACTTCTACTCATTTATTAAAGGAGGAATTGGAATAAGAGTAACGCCTTACAATAAAAAGGAAAATGGTACGAGGCAGAGCATGGGAAGGAAAGAGGCAGTGAACCAATTGATGGGTTATGAAATTTTGCTACAATGATAATAGTTCTTACTGGCAGACATACTAGCAAGGAGCCACGAGGGCATAAAGTTTGCTTTATGTAATCAACAAATGATCTGGTAATGAGGAAGGGAAAAGGATTTTAGCATTCTAGTTATGAACAGATAGGGACATCGAAAATTGAGAGGGATCTGAAGGATAACGAATACAATGGAATTGCCAATTGACTGCATATATGATATAAGAGAAAATCAATTATGACTATATAAACATGGCGACATTAAGGAGGTTAAGTTATTAATTAAAATGAAAGTGAAGACCTACCAGTGATCATGGAAGATCAGTGAATAAGATGATAGCCACATACGCAGGTCACGCTGTGAGCGGTGACCTACCTATTAAAGTAGATAGGGTAAACTGATATTGCCAACATTTATGAAAAGGTTTACATGGAAATGGAATTTTGTAGGAACAATGATGTACAGAAGCCATTGACTAACTAAGCTTGAAAGAATATGTT
>NC_090730.1:105878569-105911069 GCF_036898095.1 Palaemon carinicauda
ATTGAATGGACTCCTTCAGTAGGTGGGAAACAGAAGGAAGTCAAAGCCGACCGTGATCTTATTCACAGATTGTTCGTTGCTTCAAAAAGTGGGAGAGAGGTAGACTTAGTCAGTATCTTACAGCATGAACTATCCCCAGTCCCAAGGGCATTTGCTGGAACAAATCGTCAACTTCATAAACAGATAAAGCTCAGCTACAGGACTTACTGGCAAAGGATATAGAGATCCCAGTTACACTTCCCTTGAGTGAAGCCAAAACATGCCTGCTTATCGATGGTCAAGCACTAATACAAGCTATTGGAAAGCCAGAAAATGTCAAAACCTTTGGTGACCTAGGTGAAGTGTTCTGCACAAACATCTTGAACCACTTTGGTACAACATACTCACGGATTGATGTCGTGTTTGATCGGTACATTGACAATTCAATAAAATCAAGTACACGCAAGAAACGAGCTGGAAAAGCAAGACCAATTAGACGTGTCATTAGTTCAAAAGCTGTAAAAGTTTCATCCAACTGGAAATCCTTGATGAGTTTGGCTGCAAATAAAGCTGATCTAGCTGCTTTTCTATCCAGATCCCTTGTTGAGAAAGCTGAAAGAGAGCTGTCATCTGAGTACGAGCTTGTTTTAGCTGGAGGCTTTGAAGATGTCTCAGGGGTTTGGTCATCCTAAGTCGGACTATTGATCACCTCAAATCGACACAAGAAGAAGCCGATACTCGTCTCATACTTCACGCTGAAGATGCGAGAAGAAGGCCAATGAGTTGGGCAATCCGTTGATCAATTGTTCGAATACTGGCACAACTGCAATGTTAATAGCATTGTTGCAAAGTAGGAGGGGTGTAGTTGGCACTGACAAAGGCAAAGTCGTAGCAATTGGTAATGCTTTCTTTGCAGTGAAGAAGGCCACCTCTTGACGTGGGCTACACTTCATGTTATTTGGTTTGTCGTTGAGGGAGTTGTAGAAGTGTCAAAATTAGTGGTGATGGCTGGCAAAAAATAGTGATAGCAATACTCCATACACAAGAATTCCTGTAGTGCTTTGACATACGAGGGTGTGGGGTATTTCTGTACTGCTGAAAGCTTCTCAGGGTGGGGGTGAACACCCTCCAAAATGATGCTATGACCCCTTTTCATACTCTCAGATTCAAAGTGAAATGATTTGATATATTGAATAGTTTTACCAGAGCTTTTTATATCTTGTGCAATAAGTATCTCACACTCATCACCCATTTCTAGTCATGAGGGAGTAGCGAATACCATTCGCATGGGCAGCATACTGATTATAGGGCCATTTTGCTGAAGGCAATTGAAGAAGAAGCATAGGTTATAAGCGTGTTCCTTTTTCAACCAAAGATACCATCCATGAATCATTGTAATGTGCAACTTGCTTTTTGAAGATTCAAGTAGGACTAATTGAAGGTATATTTGTTGAAGGGATTGATGAAGGTAGTCTTGGTGATATGTTATGGGTTAATGAGCACCTGATAACACCCTTTCAGGTGGTCGAGGGTTGACAATAATTCCGCAACGTGAAGGTAGTTGGGGATGTTGGTAAGGGAGTAGTGATCGGGTTCCATCTGCATGTTAAGATATCGCTAATCAACACAACAGCATAGGGATCTATGTCTCTTCATGGTAATGTGCAGGGGTGATGACCAGAGGCTTGAGGCTTTTTGTTCATGGTGGCTTGAAGCTTTTTGAGAAAGTCCCATTTCATACATTTTAGCTAATGTGTCTGGTGCTAAAAGCCTAAAATTTGCAATCACTGGAGGTCCTCTTGTGTTCATATGTTGATGAATACCCCGCTTATTAGAAACCATTGGTGCTCGACGTAGTTCTTGCCAAAAGGTACTATTGTGGCATAGTAATCTGTAGGCAAGCGGATGTGTAAAGTGATGTCAGAGTGATTAGGTGATAAGGTTG
This sequence comes from Palaemon carinicauda, assembly GCF_036898095.1. Lineage (NCBI taxonomy): Eukaryota > Metazoa > Arthropoda > Malacostraca > Decapoda > Palaemonidae > Palaemon > Palaemon carinicauda. The sequence goes on from NC_090730.1 coordinate 105,880,494, forward strand.
TTGCCAAGCATGAGCCAGCGTTGACTGATGGTCATTGTGTGATATCGACTAGAAGGTGGTAATGGTTGAGAAAATCTGCTTCGATTAGAAAAATTGTGTCAGCACTTGGCACCCTGAAATGAGTGTCAGCATCCTATAAGCGATCAATATTTACCGTTTGACATTTGTTAAGTAAAATAGTATGATTCACCCTATCAAAAGCTTTCGATAGATCTAAGAGCAAACGTATTGAAATATATTTCATAAGTTATTTTCAATAGTGTCGTCTCAACTGGTAGTTTGGGTCGAGATCCATGCTGACTGCTGAATATAATGTTATTTGTTTCTAGGTATTCGCTATGATTTTTTTCTAATATTTTCGATATTAATGGAAGTAAAAAAAATTGGCCTATAATTTGAAATTTCATCTCTATTACCATATAAAAAAAGATACTACATGAGGATTAGTACAAAATTCATAGCTGGTATTTGTTTCAATTGATGTATTAATGATTACAGAAATATAAAATACAATTACATAGAGCGTATCTTTTATAAATAGAGATTGGGTCACTTAAAAAAAATGTAAACACTATTTTGTTTAACCAAACTTAAAGTATTTGGAAAAAAAAATAATCAGGGAAAACAATATGTTTGGTGAGGCATCGAGATTTCCACTTACTCTACAAACCTGATAATACACAGATTTTAAAAACTCAAATCATGCGTAAAAACTGACTTCATGATTGTCACTCAGCCAAACTATTTGTAAATTAGGGTTTTATAATGTAGTAGGTTGGCTAGGGCACCAGCCACCCGTTGATATATTACCAATGGATAGTTACCGATCTTTTGACTGGCCAGACAGTAATGCATTGGGATCCCTCTTTCTGGTTACAGCTTATTCTTTCTTTGCCTACACATACACCGAATAGTCTGGTCTATTCTTTACAAATTTTCTTTTCTCCTCATACACTTGACAACAATGAGATTACCAATCACGTCTTCACCCGAGGGGTTAATCACTGTACTGTAATTGTTCCGTGTACTTTCCTCTTGGTAAGAGTAGAAGAGACTCTTTAGCTATGGTAAGCAGCTCTTCTAGGAGAAGGATACTCCAAAATTATACCATGGTTCTCTAGTCTTGGGTAGTGCCATAGCCTCTGTACCATGGTCTTCCACTGTCTTGGGTTAGTATTCTCTTGCTTGAGGGTACACTTGGGCATACTATTCTATCTTATTTTTTTCTCTACCTCTGGTTTTTTTTTTTTTTTTTTTTTTTTTTGAAATGGTGTGTTGGGCAGGCTTAATAGAAGAGCCAAGGATGCCTGGTGGTTCATCAAGAGGTTGTCTTTTCCTTATCTGATCCTTTTTTTTTTTTCTCAAAAGTATCCTTATTCTCCTCCTTTCAGTTGAAGTGGCTATCCTGAAGGGTATTTAGCCTTGCATTGTGTATCGGCTCCTCCATGTTGACCAGTTTTTCCGACTTTTTTCTATAGTCTATGGGTTTGATCAATCAGTATTTATATTTCTGTACATATTGTTTTTTTTATAATTCTTGTTAATCTAGTTTTTAAGTATGATGTCTCTTTTTTTATTACCCTTAATTTTTATGCTGTCTGGAGACATGAGCGAAATCTGGGACAGTACATCCTAGATTTCTTCAATGTCGTTTACTATATTTCAATATTCGTGGTCTTCATGCAAATATCAAGACCTTACAGTTGCGTCCAGCCAGTATGATATTCTTTCGTGCTCAGAAACTTTGGTTTCTAGTATGAGGCACTCATCTGAGCTCCTTATAACTGGTTTTAAGAAGCTAATAATGTTGAAACGTGATGGAATCCCTAGGGCTAGGGGAATGGCGGTGTATATCAGGACTGAGTAGTCTGCTTCTCATAAGTCCTGCTATGAAAGTGGATCTCCTGAGATTCAGGTAATAAATGTTTGTGGCAGGCATAACAACTTGTATTTGTGTTCAATGTACCGTAATCCAGACATGGGTGATTCTATCTTCGATTGTCTTCTTACCATTATGGCTAAAATACAAGATGGTAGAAAGGCTTCATTTGTCTTTGTTGGTGATTTCAATGTTCACTATAGGGAGTGGTTAAGTTCTATCTCTGCTACCGATCGCCAGGGCTTAAGAGCTTTGAACTTTACCTCTGAATCAGGCTGTGAGCAAATCATAAGTAAAGCTACTCACAGGTCTGGTAATTGCATGCACACCATATACACTGACTCCTTTGGCATTATAACAAGTAAGGTGGGTTCTCCAGTCGGGACATCTGATCATGCCTTGATTCAATTAGTAGTGAAGACTGAAATCTCAAACAGACTGGAATAGGATTTTTCAGGATCTTATGTGCTTGAATTGGTCATAATTATATAGTAGTGTTGATCCTATTGTCCCTTTGAATGAGAATATAGTCAACATGATTGATAGGCGTATCCCTTCTCGTGTGCTAAGGTACCGAGTGAAGGACAAACCGTGGTTTAATGATGATTGTAGACGTGCTTATTTGGAGAAGTCGGCGGCCTATCATCTTTGGAAGGGTAACAGATCAGATCTGACCTGGAATAACTATACTCAGCTTAGAGCTTTTGCTCAGAGAGTTTATTCTTCAACTGAAAAGAAATACAATTTTACCATAAAAGAAACCATTTCTGGTACAACACATTAACATAAATGGTCGTCTACCCTTAAATCTGCACTCTTTGGTGTAAATGTAACAGTTCCTCCTTTACTTAAACCAGATGGGTGAACCACTCACTGTCCAAAGAAGAAGGCAACCTGAACTCTTTTGGCTGATGTTTTTGACAGCAAGCCGAGTTATGATAAACTTTAACTACCTCATTCCTGTTTTCCTGAGGCTTAACTAACTAGTTAAGCTTTTCGATCTCGTGAAATTGAAGCTCTGTTGATGGACCTTGGTGCTTATGGCGGTGTAGACCCAAATGATATTTTTCATTTGTTGTTTATAAGGACTGTAGATTTCTTAGCTCCAGAGTTATCTGATATTTTACACAAGCTAGCAAAAAGAGGAACTTTTAGCACTTGATGAAGAATTGGTAATGTTACGCCTCTATGTAAATGTGTTTGTGGTAGTTCAAGTCCGACTGATTACTGCCGAATTTCCATAACTCCCACATTATGTCAAATTTTTTAACGTCTTCTTGCAAAACGTCTTAATAGGTTTGCTGAAGGTAATCACCTATTCCCTAGTTTGCAATTTAGTTATCGTAAAGGCCTTGGACATGTGATGCCCTTCTTACAATCTATAATGCTGTACATAAATCCCGTGATTGTGGTCAGGAAGTTCTTATGATTGGCCTTAATTTTAGTGCTGCTTTTGACCGTGTTAATCACGAGGCCTTTGTTTTCAAACTCAAACAGTTGGGAGCAGGTGGGTTGTATCTTAGCATTATTATTGATTGTTTTTAGTAATAGATCTCAAAGAGATTTTGTTGATGGGCACCATGGTGAGTATAGGAATGTGATATCTGGTGTTCTACAGGGTAGTGTTCTTGGCCCATTACTTTTCATACTATATACACATGACATGTGGTTTGGTTTAGAAAACAAGCTTGTTGCATATGCAGATCATGCTACTATCTTTTCACCAATTCCATCTCATGAATGTAAATATGGGGTGGCTGAATCCCTTAATAGAGATGTAGCTAAAATTAGTGTATGGTGCAAATTATGGGGTATGAAGTTGAATCCTAACAAAACTCAAAGTATGATTGTAAGTAGGTCACGGACAGTGGCTCCTCAACATCCGGATCTCAGTATTGATAATGTTTCTTTAACTTTGTATGGCTCTTAAATTCTTAGGTGTGATTCTCGACAGCAAATTTACTTTTGAGAAACACATTAGGTCTGTGTCTTCTTCAATTGCACAAAAAAATTGGCTTATTGAGAAAGTCTTTCAAGTTTTTTGGTGATCAATCTATTCTGAAGAAGTGTTTTATTTCTTTCATTCTACCTATTTTTGGGGATTGTTCTCTTGTCTGGACTTTAGCTGTTGATTCTCATCTTAATTAGTTCGACAGGAACTTACGGTCTATTAAATTTCTTATTCTTGATCTAGATATTAATCTTCGGCATCGTCGTTCAATTATTTCATTATGCATGTTGCATAAAATTTTTTCATAATTCTGACCATCCTTTACATTCTGATCTTCCTTGACAATTCCATCCTGTTTGTAATACTAGGCAGGCAGTTAATTCTAATAGCCGGACCTCATCTATCATGAGTTTCAATACTACACAGTATTCTAAAAGTTTTATTCCAGCCGTGACCAAGTTGTGGAATTATATTCCCAATCGGGTAATTAAATCAATAGAACTTCAAATGTTCAAAGTTGCAGCAAATGTTTTTATGTATAACGGGCTGGCATTTCTTTTTATAGTGTATATATGACATATCTGTTTTGACGTTATTACTGTTTGTAGAAGGGTTTATTGTTAATTTGATCCCACCATTCATTTATTTCCTTATTTCCTTTCCTCACTGGGCTATTTTTCTCTGTTGGAGCCCTTGGGCTAATAGCATCTTGCTTTTCCAACTAGGGTTGGAGCTTGGCTAGCAATAAAAATAATAATAAAAAAATCCGCGCGTTATTTGATAAACAAGAAGAAAACATAGAAATCAATATATCTAAGTTTGACAGTATATTGTGAGATTAATGTGACAATATTGGGTGATTATATTAAATTGGCACGCGCACTATTGGCTAAGAAGAATCAATGGATGTATAGTATGGCTTTGTAAATGAAAAAGAGAATTTAATGATAAAAATAACAGACATGGATCCCGATTCAATTGAAAATATGATTTTTAACTAACAAAAATCTAATATTTTTTTCTTCTTGTTTGGAAGGATTTCCTGATTCTAACAAAAGATTCAAGTTCACTCAAATCACACAAAGAATGCGAAGACTTTTTTTATCGTCTTTCTGCGATACCTTTTTGAGAAAACAAAAAACTTCTGGGAAAATCGTATACCAACTGACGTCCAGCAGTGACTCCTAATGAAGATGAGAGAACTCAAAAAAATTTCTTGCTGCAAAGAATACGTTCGGTTTATTCATAACCAACGAGATGCTTGTTTTTTTTTTTTTTTGGCTGTATTGAGGTTATGTTGTGTATAGCTCATCAGTATCAAACATATTATGTAAATTTGTACACACACGAGAGTATACACACACACACACACACACACATATATATATATATATATATATATATATATATATATATATATATATATATATATATATATATATATGCGTGTGTGTGTGTTTGTGTGTCTGTGTGTGTGTTCGTGTGTGTGTTATACATAGGTTAAAGCTTAACTGTCAGCTTTACCTATTTCCCTGAGTCCAGAAGACTATAAATCTTTGTATGAGACAATAAGTTTTTTTTTTTTATATCATTATTACTCTACACAGAAAACGTATCATAATTTCTTACTATTGTCTTCATGGATTTTGATTATCTTGCATACAATATTTGGTTTCTGTGCCGCTGGATTTCCTGCTTAAGCATTTACCGGGATTTTTCCTTTTTTATATAAAAAAGGCAGCGCAATGTGAGGATCTTTTTAACTGAGATATTGATTTTATGTTAGCAAGCAAAAAAAAAAAAAGAAAAAAAAAACCTTATGTCATTATGAAAATCTTTCACAGTTTTAACAGTGCATTATCTAAGGATAAATTTTCCTGAAATTTTAAATCAAAAGATCCAAAAATTACATTGCGTGAAATGTAAAAACGAAGACGGAAACAAATAAGACAGAATATATGAAATTTCTCTGAATAATTTTGAGATCTTATTTTCCGATACTTATTCTGAGTCCGGAAGCGTTTCTATAACATGTTGCTACTAGAGATAGAAAAAATGATATGGGGGAAATAACGGGTTCTCTTTTCAAAGCCAACAAAAATTCTATTATCTGTTTTAGATAAAATAAATCTTTTCCCAGACTATGTCTTCAAGATAAGGACCCAGTTACTTTTAGGAGGAACATAGACGTCTAATTCTATCAGCATATAGACACAGCATTATTCAGGCCGTTCACTCGAACGAGACATGTGATTCCCTTTGTCCGGGCATAATAATGCATTTTTTCTGGACTCGAAGAAATCTACCTACCCTCTTCTCGTCACCTACCTTGTATTCCACTTTTTCATTATCCCCTTTATCATTAACTCTTACATTCTTTATTTCCCTCTTTAGTGAGATCAAAGAGATCATTTTTCTCGTGCTATCCACTTTCCTAGAAACCAGAATAGGTTTCCTTTGTATGATTTGTTTTATTTTTCTCTCCAACTTTTCTTCGGTGGTTTATAACTTTATTTCTCATTATGGATTGTAGATTTATGTAATTTCAGCATGATATCCCTGATGCTGAGGTATGGGAGGACCTCTTCTACCATGGTCCAACTGTGGGAGAATCTTACTGCAACAATAAATCAAAGTGTGTTAAACACCGACTGCATAATGGAAGAGAGAAAAAGAGTAAGCATTTTTTACCTATTAGCAGTTTTGACTAACTATAAGAAGCCACTAATATTTAAGACAATATTCTACTTTCATGTTTCATTTCTTGGACATTGGTGTTTTTTATTTGTCACGTTTTATGTCAGTAGGGTGTTATTTTATAGTTTGAGGACAACTGGAATCATGAAAATACGAAAAACATATTAGATTATTTATCATGATTTTTTATCAAAAAATTCCTAATGAATGGCATAGATATGCACTGTATTTAGACCTTAAATTAAAAAAGAGAAAAAAAATAAATAAATAAAAAAAAACCTTCAGTTTTACAACTTCACCATAATAAACTGTTTTTTAGCGATTTCCATATTTCTATCAGAATAGCTTTCTTCTTTTTCCTTTGTTTTGATGATACATAGGCTATGAGGAGTTTGAAAGAAATCAACATTAATGTAAACAGATAGGTTATAAGAATTTTATAGGGTTTTATTTATAGAAAGAAGTATGCTGCTAAGAAATTCGAGAGAACTAATGCACTTTAAATCTTGAATTGGTTCTATATTATTATTATTATTATTATTATCATTATTATTATTATTATTATTATTATTATTATTATTATTATTATTATTATTATTATTATTATATCACATTTTTCATTTAACCAACAGGGATATTTCGGAAAATTTTGAAACGAAAACTTAGAAATGTTTTAGACAACTTAAGGTAGAAACTCTATAAACCCAGAACACAATTACAGAATTACTCGCAAAGGTGAAACTATCACTCATTATTTAAAAGAAAAAAAAAAGAAAGAAAGGAAAAAAAAACACTACAATAGCTCATCATCATCATCATCATCATCTCCTCTTTTGCATATAGACGCAAAGATCGTTAGTTAGATATCTATCTCTATCTTGAGCAATCAATTCAATATTTCTCCACTAATCTTCTCCTACTTCACGTTTCTTAGTTATTTGTCATGTAGGGCTGGGTCTTCCAACTCTTCTAATGCCTTGTGGAGCCCAGTTAAAGATTTAGTGAAGCAATCTCTCTAGGGAAGTATGAAGAGCATACCCAAGCCATCTCCATCTACCCCTCACCTCAATCCCATTAGGCACTCGAGTAATCTCACTTTTAAGTTCTTTTCTAATCCTATCCTGCCATTTAATCCCCCATATACATCTGATGGATTTGTTCTTAAATCTACTAATTTGTTGGATATTTTTTCATTGTTATATCACGAGTCATGTACATACAGTAACACCAATATCAGTAAATTGATATATATCCTGATTTATTTATATATTTTCCGGGGGTTTGATTTAATAAATTAAAAATCCTAGCCATTGTCTCATTTGGTTTTTTAAGTCTTTCATTAAACTCAAATTCTAAAGATCATATATTACAGATCACTGTTCCTAAATATTTCAATGAGTACACCAGATTAATCCTTCCTCCTTCCACTGATTTTTTATCTTGTATTGCATATTCCCTTCTCATCTACCCATTACAATTATCTCAGCCACACATGGCACTTGAGTGGTCTCTCTTATAATATCAGTTTTAATTCTGTTCTGCCATTTAACTCCAAATATCCTTCTGAAGGCTTTGTTCTCAAATCTAGTCAATCTGTTGGAGATTGTTTCGTTGTTATACCAGGACTTGTGTTCGTTCTGTAACACCAATCTCACTGAACTGATATTTACTCTGATTGTTATAAGTCATTTAAGGTGATTTAATTTCTCCTTCCGATGATTTTTGATCTTGTATTGCATATTCCCTTATCATCTACTCATCACAATGATCTCAGCCACATGTAACGGGCCGAGAGAAGGTTGTGACTCAAAGACAGGATGAAAGCAACTGAGTGAGTTTATAAGAGCGAAGATACAAGCATAATATACACACAAAATGAAATGTCGTTACTATGTACGATCGTGTAACAGACGGTTGGTACATGGCTCAATCCCTAAAAATTACATACTTTTCATGTTAAATAGGGCACCCTGATCTAGAGAGGCGAACTTTCGGTGGGTCATCTGGCAGGAGATAAGCAGGTTTTAGTAGATCAATGGAGACCCAGTCTTCTTTGCCACAAATATTTAGTAGGAATGATTTCGTACTGCCTCGGATACCAAAGAAAGGGCCCATGTAAGGGGGCGTTAGCGGTGGCTTGTTAGTGCCGTTGCGCAGGAAGACGTGCGTTGCAGAGTGCATTTCTGTCGGTATGTGATGCTTCGCTGGGGGCTTGTAAATCTGGCAGGAGGGAGTAAATTTTCCCACAACGCGACGTATGCCCTGGAGATCGTCGGAGGAGGTTGTAGAAGGAAAAAATTCGGCAGGGACGACCAATGGGTTGCCATACACCATCTCAGCTGCCAAGATATCGAGCACGTCTTTAGGAGTGGTCCTTAGTCCCAAGAGGACCTAGGGAATCTGAGTAAACCAGTTGGAATCCTTGCAGCGGGACATCAAAGCTACTTTGAGGGTGTGATGAAAACGTTCAACCATTCCATTGGCAGTGGGGTTGTAGGGAGTTGTCTGATGTAGGGTGATGCCCAGGAGATTCGCTAATGATGTCCACAATTGAGAGGTGAAAGTGGTAACCATGTCAGAAGTAATATGTTCAGGGATATCAAATCTTGCAATCCATCCTGAGAGTAAGGCAGATGTACATGAGGCGGACATTGCAGTTTCCATGGGAATGGTTTCAGGCCAACGAGTGGAACGGTTGATGACGGTAAACAGGTAACGATGCCCTTGTGATGTGGGTAGGGGCCTACAACGTCAACGTAAATGTGTGCGAAACGACGCTGAGGTTGAGGAATTGTGCCCACTCCTGAATCCGTGTGTCGATGTACTTTGGAAGTTTGGCAAGAAGTACAGGCGCGAAATCAATCCTTAGCATCCTTATAAATGCGATGCCAAATGAACTTCATCTTCAGCAGCTGGGGAGTAGAACGGCCTAAGGGATGAAAGGCCGAGAATGAAATCAAACACCTGCCAGTGCATTGGAGCAGGAATCCAAGGCTGCGGTCTACCAGTACTGACGTCAAAGAGGAGGGTGGTGTTGGAGTCTCAGAGGGGGAAGTCTTCCCAACGGAGGGACATGCAGGATGTCCTACATGCTTGATACTCTTGATCCTTTCGTTGGTCTTCAGCCAGGGCATTTTAATCCAATCCCTGATGAACGGCAGCCAATGTGTTTCTTGATAGGGCATCCGCAACGGGATTCATTTTCCCAGGGACGTACTGAAGGGTGAAATTGTATTCAGCCACAGCGGAGAGATGTCGGCGTTGACAGGCGGACCAGGCGTCAAACTGTCGAGTGAAGGCGTGCACCAGAGGCATGTAGCCTGTGCGAATGATGAAGGGCGTACCTTCTAAGAAATGGCGAAAGTGACGGACAGCCAAGTGCACCGCCAGCAATTCCCGATCGAAGGTAGAATAACCCGATTCTGCCTTGGACAGTTTTCTGCTGAAGAAGGCCAATGGGTGGGACGAGAGAAGTAGAGGGGCATGTGGGATAGGAAAAGTGAGAGCCGCAGCGGTTGATAGGGCCTTCTTTGCATTGCAGAAGGCCACTTCTTGAAGGGGACCCAACTTCAGGTCCTTTCGCTTGCCCTTGAGGGAGGTGTAGAAGGGAGCAAGAGTGGTGGTAATGGCTGGCAGAAAACGGTGATAATAGTTGATCATGCCCAAGAATTCCTGCAGAGCTTTGACATTCGAGGGCGCGGGGAAGGCCTGGATGACTGCTACCTTCTCAGGGAGGGGATGGACTCCTTCAGGAGTGATGCAATGCCCTAATAATGAAACTTTGTTGGCGCCAAAGGTACATTTGTCGTACCGGACTACAAGGCCGTTTTGTTACAGGCGGTCGAGCACGATGCGCAGGTGGCGGAGGTGTTCCTCTTTTGAGGAGAACACAAGTATGTCGTCCACATAACATACACAGAAGGGGAAGTCCCCTAAGATGCCATCCATGAGACGTTGAAACGTGGCCCCAGCATTACGATGGCCAAAACAGGAGTAATTGAAGGGGTAAGTACCAAACGGAGTGGTGATGGCAGTCTTGGGGATGTGTTCTGGGTTCATAGGCACCTGATAATACCCCTTCAGGAGGTCGCGCATAAAGAAAACCTTCACTTTGTGCAGGTAGGAGGTCACGTCGGCGATGTTTGGGAGGGGGTTGTGATCCGGTTCTGTTTGCATATTTAGGGGACTGTAATCCCTGCGCGGACGGAGTGAACCGTCTTCTTCAGAACGATGTGTAAGGGTGACGACCATGGGCCGGAGGCCTTTTGGCAAAGGCCCATTTCCTCCAATTCGGCAAACGTCTGTTTGGCAGCTGCCAATTGTTCCGGTGCTAGATGTCTGAATTTTGCTAAGACTGGGGGTCCCATCATCTTGATATGGTGATAAATACCATGCTTGGCAGGAGCCGTGGGCGTTTGGCGAAGTTCTGGAAGGAAAACTTCCGGGTACGACGTGAGGAGGTGGCCGTAGGCATCCGTGGGTGCGCTGATATGGAGAGCGAGGTTGGAGGGAGCGGGTTGAAGAGGTGTCGATAAGTACGAGTCTGCGTTGAGCAATCGTCAGTGGGCGATATCGACAAGAAGGTGGAAATGAGAGAGCAAATCTGTACCGAGGATTGGCAATGTGACGTCATCATCGAGAAACTTCCAATTAAATTTATTGTTTCCGGGCGATAATATGAGGTTCTCGTAACCGTAGGTGGGTATCGCATATCCGTTGGCAGCTACCTTAGCGGACGTCGGCTGACGTAGACAGACTATGTCGCGTCTTGAAGAGTTCCCTTGGCAAAATAGAACGACACGCACCCATGTCTACCAAAAATCGCAAGCCCATTCCTGCATCAGGTAAAAAGAAAAGATTAGAAACATGGGAGGCCACCGCCATGAGCGATGGCCTACTTACACGTTTTTGGCCAATGACAATCCTTGGCACATTTCTTCGCGGTTGCCCCAAATCTGAAGTGGTAGTAGGAAAACTGTGGCGGATAGGAGGTATTAAGTAGCTGTAGAAGTTGTTGGTTGAGGCGCGAGCGAGAGGTGGGTGGTCGGTGGCTTTGTCGCCGCTTTGGCACGTCACGGGGTAGGCGTGTATGTCCTACGGCATTCACGTCAGCTTCAGTTGACGTTGAATAGGCATCCTCTTCGTCAGGGGTGGAGACGTTGATGGATGTCTTGAATTGGCTCTCCATAACGGCGTTGGCTTTAGTCATCAAGTCGTTTATGGGTATACTATCGATATCGGGTATGGCAGGGCGTATAAGTTCGGGTAAACGGCGTATCCAAAGGGCACGAAGTAGGTTCACCTCACGAAGAGAGCCGTGTGCGGCAGGTAGTAGGTGAGCGATACTGGTCATTTCCCTGAGGGCGAGTGAAGCCCTTTGGTCCCCTAACGGTTGTTGCGAGAGCTGAAAAAGCTTTGCTATACGGGTGGCTATAGATGGCGAGTACTGCTGCAGAAGGAATGTTTTGAGAGCGTCATACGCTATTGGGGTGTCTCCTTGTTCACAAAGCCAGTCGGATATTTCCAGGAAGGTGTCCTCGGGTATCGCCGCAAGAACATAATCTGCTTTGGTGGTTCAGCGAGTCATGCCCTTGATGCCAAACTGGACTTCTGCGCACTGAAACCAAGCAAACGCCTCTCTGCTGGTGAATGAAGAAAGTTTCAATGGGGGAGCAGTAGCATTAACTTCCGTAAAGTCCAGCATAGTACCAACGACGAGGGGGCGAGGTTGGAAGTGGAAGGCGGGAGAAGCGAGTCGACTTCCGGGGTCACCAAAGTGACGGGCCGAGTGAAGGTTGTGACTCAAAGACAGTATGAAAGCAACTGAGTGAGTTTATTAAAGAACACTCTCCTTTATATACAAAAGCTCAATGTAACAGGAAATTTCCTGTTCAAAACTGACACCGTTAACGGTGAGAAAAACAGGCATGTTTATTCAGGTTCTTTTTAGTGCAAAGGAAGAGCGAAGATACAAGCATAATATTTACACAAAATGAAATGTCGTTACTATGTATGATTGTATAACACACGGTTGGTACACAAATATGGCACTCGAGTGGTTTCTCTTATATTATCAGTTTTAATTCTGTCCTGCCATTTATCTCCAAATATCCTTCTGAAGGCTTTGTTCTCAAATCTAGTCAATCTGTTGGAGATTGTTTCGTTGTTATACCAGGATTTGTGTTCATTCAGTAACACCAATCCCACTGAATTGATATATACTGTGATTTTTATAGGTTATTTTAGGCAATTTGATTTCCAAATTTAACATAACCTAGCCATTATCTGTTTTTTTTTTTTTTATCTTTCACTAAACTCTGATTCTAAAGACCCTGTCTTATAGATCATATTTCCTAAATACTTGAACGAATCTACTTAGTTAATCCTTTCTCCTTCCAATGATAATTCATCTTTCATTGCATACTCTGTTCTCATCATCTCTGGCTTTGTCCTGAGCCCAACCTCGTGTGATATATCAGTAATTCTGGTAAGCAACGATTGTAAATCCTGTGGTGTCCGGCTAATAAGGAAAGCATCATCAGTATACTCTAAGTCTACTAATTTTCTATTAACAAACCACTCCAATCTTTTTCTACGATCTGCGATTGTTCTATGCATTACAAAATCTGTGAGGAGGATAAACAACATAGGTAACAACACATTCACTTGGAGTACTTCGCTGTTCACTGGAAATTCATTTGATAGGACTCTATTGACATTAATTTTGTACTTACTCTTCTTATCAACAGACTTAATCAAATTCACATATTTAACAGAAATCCCATAGTAATGCAGGACTCTCCACAAAATTGGTAGGTGTGCACTATCAAAGGCTTTTTCATAGCCCAGAAATGACACCAAATGTGGATTTATATATTCAGTGCATTGCTGTACAACATGTCTCAAAAGAGAAATTTGGTCCATGTGACTTCTACTTTTTCTATATCATACTTGCTTATCTCTCAGCTTTTCATCAATTTTTCTCTCTACTCTCTTTTGAATAAGTGTACTATATATTTTCATAACCCCTGACGTAAGTGTAATGTATCTGCAATCAGTCAGGGTCTCCTTTATTTTATTTATTTTTTTTTTTTTCATTTCACCAACACTCCTAATTCCCATTCATCAGGTGTTGCCTCATCATGCAACATTCTACAAAATAATCTTGTAAGTATTCTGGGGGTCACTTCATTTTCAGCCAGTATCATAACAGTAGTTAATCCATCATATCCAGGGGCTTTCCATCGCTTAAGTATTTCAGTGATAGCTTCAACTTCAAACACACTGAATTCATTCATGAGCCCATCAAGGAATTCCTTAGTTTCATATGTCCTATTCATGACCTCACTAAAGAGTTCCATCCAACGTGGTCTTTCTTCATCAACTATTGTTATAACAGATCCATTTATTTTTTGTATTTTATAATCTGTGCTTCTTCTTCTTTGTCCTAGTGAAGATATCGTTAATATTTGTATGAGCGTTTCTTAAAACATGGCCGCACCTAGAATTTATAGTTTTATCAGCCTCATCTGCTTTCCTGTCTAAATATTCTCTACAGTCATTCCTGGCTTTTTTTCACCATACTCTGAATACTGGAATGTTTAGCATGGTCTACCTTCTAATATTCATTACTTCATCGAAAATTTTAAACAATAGGCCTACATTTCCGTCTTTGTCCTCTTTTTTATGGTATCTCACGTATCATTTGATGTCCCTGCCTTTCCCCTTGTAATTGCGTGTCCGAAAAGAATGTAAATCGATTCCTACATTCAATTGCAAATGTTTCTCTTCGCTCATTTTTAAAAGCTTAGTTATATTAAACCTAGGTATTCAATCTACATTTCTGTAGAGTACGTTCAGTTTTAATTTCAGTATGGCAATGAGGAGCTGGTGATCACTACCAATATCTACATATCTATAGCTTATCATAATTCTCACACTACTTCTCTCTTTATTAATGGCAATGTTATATATTTGATTTTTTGTATATTCCATATGGTGAAGTCCCTGTATAATTTTGGATGTCCTTGTGCTGGAAAGGAGTACCTCCAATGACACGAAACTTATTGAAAGGGCTGCATTTTCATTTGCAACTTCACCAAGACCCTCCTCACCGATTACATTTTCTATCCCTTGATTATTCCTCCCAACTTTAGCATTTAAGTAACCATTCACGATTTTCATATCTCTCTCTCTCTCTCTCTCTCTCTCTCTCTCTCTCTCTCTCTCTCTCTCTCTCTCTCTCTCTCTCTCTCTCTCTCTCTCCGCAATTCTTCAGAGTAATAATCTTTCCTATTTTTATTTGAATCACTTGCTGATGTATAGCAAACTATAATACTCTTATTGCACTGCCTTGATTAAGAGTTTGCAAGTAACAATCTGCTATTTACCACTTTCCAATCAGTTAACGCCTTTTCTGCTTTTGGTGACATCATCATCCTTACCCCTTTTCTTCGAACTCCATATATTTTTCATGAAATATATATATATATATATATATATATATATATATATATATATATATATATATATATATATATATATATATATATATATATATATATATATATAAATGTACATATTTCCTTGATATAAGGTTTTTCTACCAATCCTCTTACATCATATTTTCCTCAGGGCTAAGATATCCAAACTATGTCTCATAAATTCAATCTCCACTTGCTGTAGCTTTTTAATCTGAATCACGGAACTAACATTAAAATTACCAATTTTCCATTTTTCTTTATTGTTTATAAGCTGCGAGATTTTTAGAACCCTGTTACCCACTGGACTGGGGCCATTCTGTCATCTTTTCTTTCTATTGACTGTCTAAATCCATTGGCTAGAATCATCAAAAGATAGTCGGCTCCTTGTGATGCGTAGTGCCTATATAACCAAGGAAAGTTGCCCCTACCGGTCCATACTAAGTCCAGTAAGATCAATCTACTGGCATCAGGAATAAAAGCCGAAAACATATCTTGTCTATTGCCTTAAACCCAATTCGTCACCCTGCTGTCAGTGCTTCATCGAGATTTAGTGGACATTTTTTCCATACCTAAATTACTCCTTACCCCACTAGGTTGCTCATCCACTTATATAATGGTTGGCAAGTATGTATTGCTAAGACAAAGCACCTAGCATAGTATGTCTGGAGTTCGGTATTCAATAGCAGTTCCTTCACTGAAAAAAAAAGGTACGACGATCCTTTTGCACTAGTGTTCATATTTTTTACGAGTGGGTTTTAAGGTTCATGGTCAGTTTTGGGTGAGTTTGTTTTAGATAGTGCTTAGTGCTTAGCAATGATGCAATATTGATTATTTAAAAAAAAAAAAAAAATAGGTTTGAATGTAGAATAAATATAAGTACCTTTAAAATTGCTTTTAATTTCGAGTATGATTTTCTTCTCTCTTTCTCAAAGTTTTAATGGAAGATTGAATCTATTAAGAATTCAAGATTTAGTCCGTCGTCACATAGGCAGAACTTTACCAACTTAATGTATTCTCATTTGCTTAATTCAGACAAAGCCACTCAGGAGAGAGAGAGAGAGAGAGAGAGAGAGAGAGAGAGAGAGAGAGAGAGAGAGAGAGAGAGATTTTTTTTAGGACAAAAAAAATACTAGGTCTTGAAACACAAAACGTTAGTCTAATTGGTTTTTCAATATAAAAGCTCTCTCCTTGATTAATTAGCTTTAGTGATTAGATAAATATATTTGTTTTTATTGGCTCTGTATAAATATAGATTTATGAATAAGTTTTAGTAGTTATTGGAAACATGAGATTTAAAATGAGAAACTCCAGTAGTGTAGAGCTTCTTACTTTTTAATCACTAGGGGAATTATCATTGTACAGTCGGTGTCAAAACTAATGCAACAAATTGCAAACTTCGTTGTGCGCAGTTCGTCAGAAAGTCTTATGAGGTTGCCAGTAAGTATATTTCATTATAATTATTGTTATCCTTTTTATCTGATAATAAGCATCCGGGATTAGCAATGGAACCACAGAAGGTATTTTCTTACTGAATGGTCAATGTTAGTTCAATTATTGTTTAATAACAGAAAAAAAAAGAAAAAAATCCGAGGAGAAACATATACGCCTCTTGATGTGAGTGATCTAGCCTTCACCATTCAGTGGCAGCAGGAACCATTGCCCTAATGTGATTGTAAATTATTTTTTTAGCGTTGTTTAGAAAAATACTATGATTTATTTTTATAAAGCACAGGAGATGTTTGGCATCTGATTAAATAAGAATGTAAATAAGCCTCCAGTTGATGTGAGACAAAATTCTAAGTCCAATTCATATGGGCGTCTGATTAAATTCTAAAAAATCTAATGCTCAAGTTATGCCCGAGTGCTGGAGTCACCATACACACACAGACACGCACGCGCGTGCACTTACACACTCGCGCAAGCACGCACACAAATATACATAGGCTACACACACACACACACACATATATATATATATATATATATAGGTATATATATATATATATATATATATTTATATATTATATATACATATATATATATATATATATATACATATATATATATACATATATATATACGTATATATATATATATATACGTATATATATATATATATATAGTCTTTGAGTGATTTTGCCAGGGGCTCTGATCCCGAGGTCGTTAAAAGAATCTAGACTTTAATGTATTAATATATATAGCTTATTTCAAATATATATATATATATATATATATATACATATATTTATATATATATATATATATATACGCTTACAAAGCTGGTGTATTTGCTTATGTATTTAATTTGTATTTAATATGTGTATAGCCAGCTCGTAAGGTTAGTTCCTCTCATGTAGGTGTAATTAATTGTATGTAAATTACGAAAGACTTTTGTCGTTCATTTAATTGTATTTTTCATACTATTCAATATATGTAGATTTACGTTATTTTTAAGAATTAATGGTGCAAGCCAGAAAATTCACTGAGCTTCGTTTGGCAATGGAGAATGTGTGTACGAAATATTTTGACAAAATTCAAGATACTTTCAGTTTTACAAGGTAATTAGTAACAGTAACTCAATAAAACCAAAACATTATTCCCTACAACAAAATGCACTACTTGTTTTGTTATTGTAAATTTTGATAATCATTACATTCTACTGTAAAAGAAATTGGGAACAATGACCTCTGTATAACTTCCACGAGTCGCAGATGACGTATTATTACACCCTTAGTCCTTTACTCCTACCACAAACCTGAGAAAGAGTACATACCTGAGTTTGATCTCAGACATTCAATAATTTTTTACGTTTGTTTTTCTCGTTTTCAGCAAGAATTTTATCATTTCAAAGAGGAAAAGAAAATTTCAACATCTTGATAACATAAGGAAGAAGAAAATTCGCTCTATTAAGAGTTCAGAAGAAGGTAATATCGGCAGTGGAGAGAGAGAGAGAGAGAGAGAGAGAGAGAGAGAGAGAGAGAGAGAGTAGTTTGGTTGGAGAAGCGCCGGCCTTGCCTGAAACGAGCAAAAGAAACAAGATATTGAGCAAAAGGATCTTCCTTTATGATTAAATTTTAATAAATGACTTTGTTTTCGTTTATCAATATCCAAAAAGGAACATAAAATTCATAATAATCAGGATTTTTCAATATTGTCTTTGTAAAAATACAAAAATACTTTGATAACCTTCTGACATCCACTCATTTGTGCGTTAGGTTTTCTCGTTTTCGACATTTTGATACACTTATCTTGATAACATAAGGAAGAAGTAAATTCGCTCTATTAAGAGTTCAGAAGCGGGCAATATAAGCAGTGCAGAGAGAGAGAAAGAGAGAGAGAGAGAGAGAGAGAGAGAGAGAGAGTTGTGGATAGAGAAGTGGCTGCCTTGCCTCACAGGTGCCAAAGAAGCAAGATATTGAGAAAAAGGATTTCCATTTATGATTGAAATAATATAAATAACTTTCTTTTCTTTTATTAATACCCTTAAAATGAACATAAATATCATAATAATCATGATTTATTAATTTTATCTTTGTAAAAATACAAAGAAAACTTTGAATGCATGTATATCAAAATAATACTTATTGACCTTCAAATTCAATAATATCCCAAAGTTTTCAAGAAATAGCATTGAAATTTTCCTGTATAACTTTAAAATATATAATGAAACAATGAAAAAAAAGACCTTTTTTCCAATTTTTGTCCCATTATTTTCTGAATTTTGTCCATGATTTTTGGGGTTTATTTTGTTATCATAATGAAAAAACTCTTCATTATATCGGGGGTCCATGACAGGTCTATATAGGGTAGTAATCCCAGATTTTAGTAATAATTATCAAGGTAGCATGTAATTTTGAAAAACACTCATTTTTTGATAAAACGCCCTGGTGTCGCAAAACCGCGAGTCACAGGCAAAAATCCTATGCAGTTTGGAGATGTCCTAAGTCACCTTATTAAATGGTATGAATATCAAAGTCCATTCATTAAACATCGGCAATAGCCGGCCGGCCATCTTACCTTCTTATTTCACGTATTATGTTACGAAGTTCTATGTAATCTCGTCTAAAGTATGCACGGTTTGAAAACGAGGGCTTATGTAATCTTTTTTTAGGTATTGCGTCGTGTTACATTTTCAAGAGGTTAGGATGTTCTTGAAAACCCCAAAGTTAGTCTTATCTTTTTTATAACGTTTCGAGGAGGTAGGTGGGCAGAGGTAACTGAGAGAGCATTACCTTGCAAGCAAGGTTTGATCACATATTCCATTTGTCTTGTTGGCAACTTTACCCCGCTAGGCCTTGCCCCTCATGGCACTAGAGGAATCTATTTAGAATCCTCTAAAAGTTTTGAGTCAGTATGTTAATAAACCACCAGGAATGCATAGCAGCAGATGAGAACCAGCCTGTCCCTGTGAAAGAGCCATCACATTCTCTCCTCAAGTGCCTCGAGTGTGTACCCTCTCCAAAGGGAATAAGTTTTTTACCCAACATATATCTTGTGTAGTGTGTTCAAACATTAATGAAACTTTGAATAATATTTCAAGTATGTTGTGTTAATATAAATAGTGGTTTGATATAAATTTTTGTAACTGACCCTGTGAGATTCAGGTTATAAGAGTGAAGTAATATGTACATTTCTTATCTGTTCTGTACCATTGTGTGAGCTAAAACTTGTAAGTGTATCATTAACTTTTATGTAAATTTCTTGAAGGGTTTAATCATTAGTGTTAGAGTGTTACCTATTTCCACTAACCATCAAGATTAGATATTATAAATGAATTTCCTGTGAAACAAGTAACTGTACAATTTCTTAAAGTATTATTTTCTTGTCTTGGTCCAAGGTTTTGTTCACATTTAATACTTTGAGTAAATCCTTTTTGTGATAATTTTCTGTATTAATGTTGTAAATGTTTATAGAATAAATATATATTTTTTGTAAAGTGGGTATTATTCCAATCACCAGTATTCCTCACAGAGAACTTTCAAAATCCTTGACTAAGAATCGAAGTAAGAGGTTGTGTTGAACAGTTCAAGTAATTAATACCTCAGGTTTGCTTTGAGTGTGCTTAGGACACCATTTAATATCCAATGTTTATATATATATATATATATAAATAAATTTCTACCTCATACCTGGGATCGAATGCTAGCCCCTTCTAATGAAAGGCCAGGTCGAAACCAACCATGTCACGAGAGCCCATAAAAGAAATTGGAACCTTACCGCTACCAGCTGTCCGAGGATTTACCTGGCGAGACATCAGTCTCTTACCAGCGAGTTTTACCCAATTTCCCGGGCCACCACGTGACACAATTGGTAGTAATTCATTCAAATTACCCCTAATGAGTCAATATGGATTAATATCAACACAGCATCGTGTTCAAATAGAAATAAATTTCTACCTCATACCTGGGATCGAACGCTAGCCCCTTCTAATGAAAGGCCAGGTCGAAACCAACCATGTCACGAGAGCCCATAAAAGAAATTGGAACCTGACCGCTACCAGCTGTCCGAGGATTTACCTGGCGAGCCATCAGTCTCTTACCAACGAGTTTTACCCAATTTCCCGGGCCACCACGTGACACAATTGGTAGTAATTCATTCAAATTACCCCTAATGAGTCAATATGGATTAATATCAACACAACATCGTGTTCAAATAGAAATAAATTTCTACCTCATACCTGGGATCGAACGCTAGCCCCTTCTAATGAAAGGCCAGGTCGAAACCAACCATGTCACGAGAGCCCATAAAAGAAATTGGAACCTGACCGCTACCAGCTGTCCGAGGATTTACCTGGCGAGACATCAGTCTCTTACCAGCGAGTTTTACCCAATTTCCCGGGCCACCACGTGACACAATTGGTAGTAATTCATTCAAATTACCCCTAATGAGTCAATATGGATTAATATCAACACAACATCGTGTTCAAATAGAAATAAATTTCTACCTCATACTTGGGATCGAACGCTAGCCCCTTCTAATGAAAGGCCAGGTCGAAACCAACCATGTCACGAGAGCCCATAAAAGAAATTGGAACCTGACCGCTACCAGCTGTCCGAGGATTTACCTGGCGAGACATCAGTCTCTTACCAGCGAGTTTTACCCAATTTCCCGGGCCACCACGTGACACAATTGGTAGTAATTCATTCAAATTACCCCTAATGAGTCAATCTGGATTAATATCAACACAACATCGTGTTCAAATAGAAATAAATTTCTACCTCATACCTGGGATTGAACGCTAGCCCCTTCTAATGAAAGGCCAGGTCGAAACCAACCATGTCACGAGAGCCCATAAAAGAAATTGGAACCTGACCGCTACCAGCTGTCCGAGGATTTACCTGGCGAGACATCAGTCTCTTACCAGCGAGTTTTACCCAATTTCCCGGGCCACCACGTGACACAATTGGTAGTAATTCATTCAAATTACCCCTAATGAGTCAATATGGATTAATATCAACACAACAGCGTGTTCAAATAGAAATAAATTTCTACCTTATACCTGGAATCGAACGCTAGCCCCTTCTAATGAAAGGCCAGGTCGAAACCAACCATGTCACGAGAGCCCATAAAAGAAATTGGAACCTGACCGCTACTAGCTGTCTGAGGATTTACCTGGCGAGACATCAGTCTCTTACCAGCGAGTTTTACCCAATTTCCCGGGCCACCACGTGACACAATTGGTAGTAATTCATTCAAATTAACCCTAATGAGTCAATATGGATTAATATCAACACAACATCGTGTTCTAATAGAAATAAATTTCTACCTCATACCTGGGATCGAACGCTAGCCCCTTCTAATGGAAGGCCAGGTCGAAACCAACCATGTCACGAGAGCCCATAAAAGAAATTGGAACCTGACCGCTACCAGCTGTCCGAGGATTTACCTGGCGAGACATCAGTCTCTTACCAGCGAGTTTTACCCAATTTCCCGGACCACCACGTGACACAATTGGTAGTAATTCATTCAAATTACCCCTAATGAGTCAATATGGATTAATATCAACACAACATCGTGTTCAAATAAAAATAAATTTCTACCTCATACTTGGGATCATTTGCTAGCCCCTTCTAATGAAAGGCCAGGTCGAAACCAACCATGTCACGAGAGCCCATAAAAGAAATTGGAACCTGACCGCTACCAGCTGTCCGAGGATTTACCTGGCGAGACATCAGTCTCTTACCAGCGAGTTTTACCCAATTTCCCGGGCCACCACGTGACACAATTGGTAGTAATTCATTCAAATTACCCCTAATGAGTCAATATGGATTAATATCAACACAACATCGTGTTCATATAGAAATAAATTTCTACCTCATACCTGGGATCGAACGCTAGCCCCTTCTAATGAAAGGCCAGGTCGAAACCAACCATGTCACGAGAGCCCATAAAAGAAATTGGAACCTGACCGCTACCAGCTGTCCGAGGATTTACCTGGCGAGACATCAGTCTCTTACCAGCAAGTTTTACCCAATTTCCCGGGCCACCACGTGACACAATTGGTAGTAATTCATTCAAATTACCCCTAATGAGTCAATATGGATTAATATCAACACAACATCGTGTTGAAATAGAAATAAATTTCTACCTCATACCTCGGATCGAACGCTAGCCCCTTCTAATGAAAGGCCAGGTCGAAACCAACCATGTCACGAGAGCCCATAAAAGAAATTGGAACCTGACCGCTACCAGCTGTCCGAGGATTTACCTGGCGAGATATCAGTCTCTTACCAGCGAGTTTTACCCAATTTCCCGGGCCACCACGTGACACAATTGGTAGTAATTCATTCAAATTACCCCTAATGAGTCAATATGGATTAATATCAACACAACATCGTGTTCAAATAGAAATAAATTTCTACCTCATACCTGGGATCAAACGCTAGCCCCTTCTAATGAAAGGCCAGGTCGAAACCAACCATGTCACGAGAGCCCGTAAAAGAAATTGGAACCTGACCGCTACCAGCTGTCCGAGGATTTACCTGGCGAGACATCAGTCTCTTTCCAGCGAGTTTTACCCAATTTCCCGGGCCACCACGTGACACAATTGGTAGTAATTCATTCAAATTACCCCTAATGAGTCAATATGGATTAATATCAACACAACATCGTGTTCAAATAGAAATAAATTTCTACCTCATACCTGGGATCGAACGCTAGCCCCTTCTAATGAAAGGCCAGGTCGAAACCAACCATGTCACGAGAGCCCATAAAAGAAATTGGAACCTGACCGCTACCAGCTGTCCGAGGATTTACCTGGCGAGACATCAGTCTCTCACCAGCGAGTTTTACCCAATTTCCCGGGCCACCACGTGACACAATTGGTAGTAATTCATTCAAATTACCCCTAATGAGTCAATATGGATTAATATCAACACAACATCGTGTTCAAATAGAAATAAATTTCTACCTCATACCTGGGATCGAACGCTAGCCCCTTCTAATGAAAGGCCAGGTCGAAACCAACCATGTCACGAGAGCCCATAAAAGATATTGGAACCTGACCGCTACCAGCTGTCCGAGGATTTACCTGGCGAGACATCAGTCTCTTACCAGCGAGTTTTACCCAATTTCCCGGGCCACCACGTGACACAATTGGTAGTAATTCATTCAAATTACCCCTAATGAGTCAATATGGATTAATATCAACACAACATTGTGTTCAAATAGAAATAAATTTCTACCTCATACTTGGGATCCAACGCTAGTCCCTTCTAATGAAAGGCCAGGTCGAAACCAACCATGTCACGAGAGCCCATAAAAAAATTGGAACCTGACCTCTACCAGCTGTCCGAGGATTTACCTGGCGAGACATCAGTCTCTTACCAGGGAGTTTTACCCAATTTCCCGGGCCACCACGTGACACAATTGGTAGTAATTCATTCAAATTACCCCTAATGAGTCAATATGGATTAATATCAACACAACATCGTGTTCAAATAGAAATAAATTTCTACCTCATTCCTGGGATCGAATACTAGCCCGTTCTAATGAAAGTCCAGGTCGAAACCAACCATGTCACGAGAGCCCATAAAAGAAATTGGAACCTGACCGCTACCAGCTGTCCGAGGATTTACCTGGCGAGACATCAGTCTCTTACCAGCGAGTTTTACCCAATTTCCCGTGCCACCACGTGACACAATTAGTAGTAATTCTTTAAAATTACCCCTAATGAGTCAATATGGATTAATATCAACACAACATCGTGTTCAAATAGAAATAAATTTCTACCTCATACCTGGGATGGAACGCTAGCCCTTTCTAATGAAAGGCCAGGTCGAAACCAACCATGTCATGAGAGCCCATAAAAGAAATTGGAACCTGACCGCTACCAGCTGTCCGAGGATTTACCTGGCGAGACATCAGTCTCTTACCAGCGAGTTTTACCCAATTTCCCGGGCCACCACGTGACACAATTGGTAGTAATTCATTCAAATTACCCCTAATGAGTCAATATGGATTAATATCAACATAACATCGTGTTCAAATAGAAATAAATTTCTACCTCATACCTGGGATTGAACGCTAGGCCCTTCTAATGAAAGGCCAGGTGGAAACCAACCATGTCACGAGAGCCCATAAAAGAAATTGGAACCTGACCGCTACCAGCTGTCCGAGGATTTACCTGGCGAGACATCAGTCTCTTACCAGCGAGTTTTACCCAATTTCCCGGGCCACCACGTGACACAATTGGTAGTAATTCATTCAAATTACCCCTAATGAATTATAGCGGAAGAGAATTTGATCAAGTTGAAGACGATAGCAGAAGAGTGAGGAAGCATGACGTACAAGGGAAATGGAAGCAAGACGAGAAGAAGAAGAAGAGACAAAAGAAGCATGACATGTGAAGGAAATGGAAGCAAGACGAGAAGAAGAAAAGAGAGAAGACGCATGACGTGCGAGGGAAATGGAAGCAAGACAGTAAGGAAGAGAGAGAGAACGAGAAGAAAAAGATAGAGAAGAAGCCAGAGAGATCACAATACATGCGAGGGAAATAGAAGCACATCAAGAAGAAAGGGAGAGAGAACGAGAAAAAAAGGGGGGGGGGGAATAAGAGGCAAGAAAGATTACACTACATGCGAGGGAGTTGGAGCTCTTGAATGTTCTTTCAAGGTCGGCAACGCAGACAGAGCTGACCTCCGCTATGTACAATTATGTGTTTAATGTGGCGAACGCCATGAGGGTAATTCCAAAATTCAAAAAAGAAGCTCCCGACTAGTTATTTGATCATTTTTAAATTGGCGAATCGACAATGAAATGGCCAGAAGATAAGTGGTCTGTATTATTGCAGAATATTTTGATTGGAAATGATCGTAGTGCATATCTTTCCTTGTCTCAGAACCAAAGAAAGGAGTATGAACACAGTGAAAAGGAGCATGATACAAGTATATCAGATGACCCATGATTATTATAATAAAAGAAGCGGAAGTTTTCGGAAGGACGAGGAAATGGCTTTCTTGGATTACGCTTATAAGGTACAACGATGCTAACGTGAGGGAAATAGCTGATTTAGAAGTACTGATAGTGCCTGAACAATATATGTATATATATATATATATATATATAATATATATATATATATATATATATATATATGAAATTCCTGGACATATTTGAATGTACTTGAGAGAGAGAAAGGTGAAGAAACTTGATAAAGCCACTTCGGTGAGTGAAGATTATAATATTATCAGTCATAAACTCTCCTCAGGTATGAAGTTTCAATCGTCATTTCGACCAAGTGTCTAATATTTGACGAACCATGGAAATCAGTTCAGTAATAAATATGGGAACAAGTTCAATAGTTACAGTGGTAGTAGCACTGGTACTGTTCAAAAGCAGAATGAGATAGTACCACAGCAACAATCGTAGAATCGTCCTCCTTCAGGTATCGTGAAAGAAATGCATAAGGGTAATGTTATCTTTTTTAAGTGTGGCAAGAGAGGCCATATCAGTAAAGAATGTTGGTCGAACGAGCCGAAAGCAGTCGCCCAATTGGTTAAGGATAATTCCACTTCACAGAATGTGAAGACAAAGAAACAATCCGGAAAGGATGCAGAGGAAAATAAAGCAGTAAACGTTTACATGACAAACAGGACAAACCCAAACAGAGTGGATGCCTTTGAACCCTATATTTATGAAGGTATGTTAGCAACAGCAGATGGGACTGAGCAAATTCCAGTCAAGATATAGCGCAACACTGGATGTATCCATAGTCTGGTGACACGAGGTGTACACCCATTGGTAGAAGTCTCTCACAGGAGACTCGGTCACTTTGAATGGGATAAGAGGTGAAGAGGTCGACAATATTTGCCGTTTGAAACAGTCATGCGAGTTGGTGACAGGTCCTTTCGATTTTGTGGTAAAGGATTCATTGGCTGTTGAAGGAGTAGAAGTCATTCTGCATAATGAGGTTGGTGGAGCGCTGTTTGGGCCTTGTCCCATTAAACGTAGAAACTATTGAAGTATAGTCCTCTGACTGAACTTAAGAAGGATTACCTGTATTTTTTCTAATGGTGTGACGACTGGAAGTATGACGAAGAAAGTGACTGCTGAAGAAGAAAAAGAAACAGTGAAGGAGCAATGAACTTGCATGATTTGTTTTCAAAAGAAGAGGATTCCCTTATTAGTACACAAGAGGAGAACTCCCAAGAGAGCCTGAAAGAAGAGGAACGACAAACGATTGGATAAGAAGATAAAGAAGCAATTGATTTGGAAGAAATAGAAAATTCAGCATTAAAAGTAGAATAAGAGTGTAAGAAAAGGTTGATAAGATTGCAACGGAAAGCTGCGACATTAACAGAGTTATTTTACCGTGTGGTGGATGAGACGGAGGTGCAGCAGTCTCCCACCTCTTTATTACCTTAAAGATGGCTTGCTTATGAGGAAGACTAGACCCACCGATATCCCTAGGAATGCTGAAGGGGGAATTTACCCTAAGATATTGATTCCAATACCGTTGAGAAGACAGGTGATTACCTTAGCGCACGAGACTGGGAACACTTGGATAAGGATGACGACAGAGAAAATTATGAAACACTTTCTCTGGCCTAGCATGCATAAGGACGTGAGCCAGTTTTGCCATGCATATCACGTTTGTTAGATGGCTGGGAAGCCTAACAATTACATGAAGGAAGCTTCTTTACACCCGATTGAAATACGAGGAGGAGAAACCTTCAGCAAAGGACCAATTAAAATTTCAGCTGAAAAAGGGAAAGATCCAGAGGAAATGGATGGAAAAAATGTCAAGGATTTAAGGAAAAAGATCAGCGAGATAAGGAAACTTGTCATGGTTGAATAAAGAAAAGGTTTGGCATGAAAAGTACGAATAGACTGCTTGCGGCAGGACAATAACTGTTTGTTTATTCACCGATAAGGAGATTTCTTCTTGCCAATGAGTTCCATGAACCATTCCGGATTTCGGGGAAGAACAGTGACCTGACCTACGTTATCAAAATACCAGGAAGAAGAAAAAGTCGAAGGAAGGTCATAATAATCTCGAAACCAATACTTCAAGCACCGGATTTCAACAAGAAATTCCTGATCCAAATGGATGCATCAGACAATGTGATTGGAGTTGTCCTATTACCATAAGATAAGGATAAATTCTTCTTCCAGTTTGTTTTATGTCATCAATGCTGAAGAAGCATCAGCGAGTCTACTCGACAGTTGAAAAGGAACAGCTGGAGCTGGTTATGTGAACAGACCAGAGAATGAAGAGATTACAGTCTATTCGGATCGCAGTCCTTTAACTTTTGATAATAAGATGAAGAATAATAATCAAAGGTTAACTAGGTGGTCATCATGTTTGCAAACATATTGTATTAACATAAAGCATATATCAGGTAAAGATAACTTGGTTGCAGATTATTTACCTTGGGGTGGATTGGTGGATTCAGGCCTGCAATAAATAAACTTTTGGGGGTAAGCTATCTTACAAAGCTGGTCTAGCGTAGAATGAATATTTTATTCATGTATTTCATTTATGTATTCAAGAGATGTATAGCCAGTTTATACGGTGATTTCCCCTCATATAGGTTTGAGTATTTGTATGTAAATTACTTACTACTTTCGTCTTTCATTTAGTAGTATTTTTCATTTAAGTCAGCATCTGTAAATTTACGTTATTTTTCAGAATTAACTTTTTATTTCACATATTGTGTTATGAAGTTCTACGTCATCTCCTCTAAGTATGCTCTACGAACAAAATGAAGTTTGAAAACGAGGGCTTATGTAATTTTTTTATGAGGTATTACGTCATGTTATATTTTCACGTGGTGGGAAAGTTCTTAAAAACCACGAAGCTAGTTTTATCTAATTTTTAATGTTTCGAGGAGGGCGGTAGGTGAAGTTAGCTGAGAGAGGGTTATCTTGCTAGCAAGGTTTGATCCCCTGTTCTGTTTTTGTTTTTGGCAACCTTACATGTCCAGGCCTGGCCCCCCATGCCACTAGAAGAATCTATTTAGAATGATCTAGAAGTTTTAAGTATATGTATATATATATATATATATATACATATATATATATATATATATATACATATATATATATATATATATATATAGATTTATTCTCTGTATTAATGTCTATTTTTGTAAAGTGTGTATTATTTCGATCACCAGTATTTCTTATAGAGCTCTCTCGTAATCCTTGACTAAGAATGTAAGTAGTTCAAGTAATTGATATATATATACAGTATATATATATATATATATATATATAAAATCTATATCTGTTTTCGAAATCTACATACTTATACGCAATAGTAAGACTTAACTATAGTTTTTAACGTACTCCTACTGAACAAGTTTATAGGTTGTGGTAAACCAAGCACGTATTTATAAAACTTATGATAATGAAACCTAATTAATGGAAAGTGATGTTTAAGCTGCAACCATCTATATATTCAAACAACTCAATTCATTAGATAGCAAGCTGGTAAATATATTTCCTTGACTATGGAAATAGGCATAATCATTTAAATGAATGCATATATATCTTTGATTTCAGTTTTTCTATATAAACTTATGCATTGTTTATGTTTCATTTAGTTATATGCTAAACTTGTTTCTTCTTCAACAAAAGAAATCATGATAACTTTCGATATAACGCTCTAAAAGTAAAGAGATAATATACAAATCACATTATCCTTCGTTTATGCACTTGGAGCTACTGCTCAACGAATTCTAAAGGCCTTGCTACTGCCATCAATGATGAAAATTAATATCACTTTGCAACATATGTTTCTACGAAGAATTTCTTTTTTTTTTTAAACAATTATTGCAACTAACACTGACCATTCACCAGGGAAAGATCTTCTGGGGCTCTACAGTTAACCACTGATAGTTATTATCAGATGAAATAAGATAAAATATTAGGAAAAAATACACTAACTTTCAACTCCAAGGGAATCTTTGTTACTGAATGTTTATCTATCAAAGATTATTGTGTTCATCTGAAGGCTGCGACTACAGCTGATGCTGGGGGCCTGAGGTCATGGTGCCTGCCCTAGTAGGCACTTACTGGCAATGAGGGTATAAGGGCAAATCTCCAAACAAGTAGGCCATGGCTGGTAATCTATTAATTGGGTAAATAATATTATGTTTGTATCGTTGTTCAAAACTGAAGGCAAAACTGAAGTAGAGTCCCAACGGTCGGTTCATGAAAGCGAATATCTGAATTACCAACCCATTCTTGATTATGTTTGAAGGTAAGAATATTTCCCTTTATATTTTACTAATACTTGCATGATGCATGAATAATTAATAATAGAGCATGATATTAAATATTAGTTTTCGAAATTACTTGAAATATACATAGGTTACGCTGGCTATCCTCTATTTCACGAAAATTTCAAAAATTTGCTTATTTTCATTAGTCTGAAGTAATAACTATTCCTGGAAAGGATTCCTATTACAATTATTTTGTTTTTTATGATTCTTATAAGTATAGTAGAATTAATATTTGTGTATCATATGTTAGGTTTATTTTGTTTGATAGAGCTTTCAATGTAGGAAAAAATATGTTTTCGAGATACCCGGTGTAGTTGCCAGTTAGTGAATTTCGAACGGAAGCCTCTGAAATTTGTTACATTAGTTTTGAGGCCGACTGTACAGTAATCTTTATCAGAGGAATACGTATGCATGCATACATAAAAACACATACATACATATATATATGTATATATATATATATATATATATATATATACATGCATATATATATATATATATATATATATATATATATACATGCATATATATATATATATATATATATATATCTGAAGCTGAGGAAAACCTTACCTTGATGGGCCCATAAATGAATTCAGTGTGTATGGAGTGGAAGCTATCCTCAAAACCTTATAGATATCTAAAGCCTCGGGATACGATGGAAAAACTGCCGCGATGATACTGGGGGAAAATGAAGTGACTCCCAGGCTATTTACAATATTATTTTGTAGATTGTGCCATGAAGAGGCAAAACTTGATGAATGGGAGTTTGGAGTGTTGGGGAAAATGGCAAAAAAGAAGACCTGACTGACTGCAATAATTACAGAGGCATAACAC